>NC_058133.1:50215948-50236412 GCF_016433145.1 Gracilinanus agilis
TCTATCTATCTATCTATCTATCTATCTATCTATCTATCTATCTATCCATCTATCTGTCTGTCCATGTATCTATCTGTCTCTCTATGTATCTACTCTGTATTTATGTATTTACATATCTATATATGTATCTATATATCTACTATATATAATTTGTGTATCTATGTATCTATGTATCTATCTATCTGTCTATCTATCTATCTATCTATCTATCTTTCAACTATCTATCATCTATCTACCGACCTCTCCACCTATCAAAGAGATGAAAATGATGTCCCAGCATGAGCTCAGGGAGAACATTTCCCTGACAGAACCCGACCAAACGCTACCTGACAAGAGCATGTACTTCCCCGATTAACAACAGGGGGCTGTCAGATTGCTATTCCTGAAATAAACAGATTTACCCTGACAGATAATCAGCATTTCGCACTGCCTAATACATGTTTATCTTCCACTATTGACATAATTACACTAAAAGTGCACTTAATATAATCTTTCATAGGAAATTAAACAGGTTTTAATGATACACTTATAATGGATTGAGGGGCAGAGTTGAGAGAGGGGAATATCGATACGAGATGTTTGGGGAGAACACATACATGAAGCGATGACGAGCAAATCAATGGAAATCAGCAGGATCGATGCCCGTTTGAGTTTAAAGAATCCATTTGCATAATTTCAAAGGCGACAGGGAAAGCCAGGCAAAGTGATGAGATGCTCTTGTGACATGATACCATGATTACCCTGTTTTGTTTTTTCACTACTTTCCTTTCTCTGCTTGTGTGTGCTAATCCACAAAGAAATTCATCTCATAAAGAATTACCAAAAACGGGGGGTTTTGTTGTTGTTTTTTTTTTTGAGGGTGTTTTGGAGGGATAGATTTTATATTTTGCTAACCTATAATGGAATATTTCAAAAGCCTCTGTCTGGCCTTTGAACTCCCCAGGTTGAAATAGAGCCTACTCAGAGAGCATGGGATACTCCCATTGACATGCATGCGCACCACTCTCTGATGGAAATTGAGCAATCACTGTAACTAGTACCTATCACTGAAGTACCTGGGAGCTTTGACAAGCCTGCCATTTCAAGAGCCATACAAATTAGCATGAGCCCATAGGCCTGGGGCCTGAGGATATTACATGGGGTCTGAAAGAAATCAAGCTGTGCAGAAGTAATAATTTTAATGAAAATGGCAAATGCAACCCCTCCCCCTACCTGCTTTCTTTCCCCCTCCCCCTAGCAGGTGCCCCCATTCCTCTAGGTGCCACACAGTGATGTGGGAATGTGCTGGATGCATTCCCATATTTCTTATACAAGCAAGGGCACTTGGAGAAGGATCCTGAGAGCTGGTGAATAGTAGCTCAAGTTAAGAATTGAGTGTATTCTCTAGGAGCTGTCAAGCCAAGGAAATCCTCCCCAATCTACCCCCACCTCACCCTCATACCTGTAAATTTAGATCACATTCCTACTTGAAGGGTTCAGCATAAACAAATCTGAATTTGGATCCTCTGATAAAATCTGCCCCTAAATTTCATGTATATAATCTTAAATGTCTGTGATTTCAAAAAAGAATGGGTGGGGAGCATTATCTCAGCTTGATCCATTTGGCCTTCAGGGTAATATTACACTGTTCACTGAATCCACTATAGTCTAGAGATTAATCCTAACTTGTCCATAAACTGCTTGTTCAGTCCCAATTCTAGCAGAGGCTTAGATTTAAAGATAAAGAATAGTTAGAGCTGTGAATTTGTGGTTATGTGAATATTTAGCATCACAAAGGGCATTATTAAAAGGCAATAACATCCTAGGTAGGCAACAAAGTGTTCCAAGACAATCCAGAAAGCCCATCTTAAGGATGTCATTGGAGGAATGTGTGATTGGGGGAAAAAGATGAGTGGATCATGAAACAAGAGAGAAATAATCAGTGTATAACCCCATGCTACTGCATGTTCTACTAGTATACATGTGGTTATAAGAGATTATTTTTAAAAGTCCATGAGCATGTTTGGTAGGTCCTTAATAGTTCATCTGGTGTGGATGGGCTTTGATATGTAGACTTATATCACTGCAGGAAATGCCCAAATCAATGAAATTACAAATATATCTGATTACCTCTGACTCTTTAATTTTCTCTAATTCTGTGCGTCCCTCATTTTTGGCCTGGTTTCTTTAGTTTTTCTTGGTCATTATTTCTCTGTCTTCCTGTTAATCTTATTCTCTTTGTCCTTTGCTTTCTCCTAGCCTTCTGTTTTCCTTCCTATCCCTGTCCCCCTTTTTTCTTTCTCCTTTGAGCCTCGTTCCCTTAACTGGGCAGAATAATAAGCTGATATATTTTTAAAATATGCTTAAGTAAATTTAATAAATATGAATTTGGCCTGTGACTTTCCCAGGCAGACTCACAAAAATGAAAAACTATTCAAATAGGCACACAGAATGAAATTATATTCTTTATTATGAGCAACAAGCAATCAACATTTATTAAACACTAGCTAGGCACTGTATTAGGATCTCATGATAGAAAAAGTGATACAACTACTAACTTTGATTAAGTGCTTATTAAGCTGCACATTGTGCTTACTGCTGGGTAAATAAAGAAAAGCAAAAACACAGTCCCTGACCTCAAAGAAACATATATTCTACTGTGGGCAAAGGGGGCTAACGTGTAAATATCTGGGTATGTACAAGATCAATTGAGAGTACATGAGAGTAATATGAAAGGGGAAGTCATTTGTAACTGGGGGATGAGTAAAAGACACCTACATAGGGCAGCTGGGTAGCTCAGTGGATTGAGAGCCAGGCCTAGAGACGGGAGGTCCTAGGTTTAAATCTGACCTCAGACACTTCCCATCTGTGTGACCTTGGGCAAGTCACTTGACCCCCATTGCCTACCCTTACCACTCTTCCATCAAGGAACTAATACACAGAAGTTAAGGGTTTAAAAATGTTAAAAAAAAAAAAAAAGTCACCTACATAAAGTAGAATTTGAGTTGGGTTGTAAAGAAGTCAGAGAAACTACAAAGTCAAGCATCCCTATTTTCAAGGAGCTTATGTTCTCTTGGGAATGTACTATATACACTATGCAAGTACGAGGTAGATTGAGGTGAGATAAAATTCTAATAACCAAACAAACCATATTTTTTCATTTCAAGCACCCATTCTCCAGTGCTCAACAGATTGATATAAGATAAAAGCATTAAGAAGGATATATGGTCCCTGTCCTCAAGAAGCTTATACTCTATTGAGAAGATAAGACTTACATGAAAATCATGCCTACAACCCAAGAAGGAAAAGGATACAAAAGGAACGTGTTGCTGTTTTATACTGCAAGTGCTGAATTCAGAAGAGAAATGAAGTGGAAACCCTGGACGTTTTTGGAGGGGGTGTGGAATAGATGGGTGGATGGAAGGACTTATGTGATCTTTAATTTAAAATCAAGTCTGGCCCTGGGTTAAAAGAGATTTTACTTATTCATTTATTTCATTTATTTATTTTTAACAATATTTTTCCATGTTTACATGACTCATTTTCTTTCCCTCCCTTTCTCACTTCCCCCTCCCAGAGTCAACAAGCAATTTCACTGGTTTGTACAAATGTTATCACTTGATACCTAGTTCCATAGTATTCATTTTTGCTCTTGAGCAAAGTTAAAGGAGATTTTAAGAGTACAACTTTAAAATTAGCTTTTCAAACTGGGGGGGGGGGGAGGTTTTTAAGACTTTTTCCACTCTTCAGATTAGGATATTTGTGTACATATTGTTAGTCATTAAGCATTTATTTAAAAAAAACTACTGTGTGAATTTACTGGATACAACAAGTGCTTAAAAAAGTATTTATTGCCTAATTTCAACCCCTCTAAGGCACTGTATTCAGCACTGGGCCTGGGAATTCTCAAGGCAGTATTTGCTCATTTGATTCAATTGATGATAGGTATTTTAAACCCTTCCATGAAAGTCAGTGGGTATATATATATACATGCGTGAGAATATATATTTTTAATGGGCACATATTTTTGCAACCAATCAACTTCATCTCATACCTTACCTATTTAAATTTTATAAATTTAGTTTTCATTAGTTTATAGATTTAGTTTTCATTAGTTTTCAGTACAGGAAATGAATGCCTCTTTGGAGAGGTGGTATGGCGTGGTGAAAAGTATGTAAGCTCTGTTGTCAGAGGACATGAGTTCAAATCTCAGCTTTTTTACTTATAACTTTTGTAAAACACTTAAACTTTAAACTGTCTCATTTGTAAAACAAGATCTCTTTGAGTTCTCTGTTTATCTTTCTGTGAAATTCTCTAGGTTAATAAATTCCCCAGCACAACAAAACAACAACCAATGAAAAGGACAACTTCAAACAGGGTTTGAGGCAGGGGGCAGGCAGCTAGGTGGATTGAGGGCCAAGTCTAAGGAGGGGAGGTCCTAGATTCAAATATGACCTCAGATACTTCCTAGCTGTGTGACCCAGGGCAAGTCATTTAACCTTCACTGCCTCTCCCTTACAACTCATCTACCTTGGAACCAATATATAGTATTGATTTTCAGATGGAAGGTCAGGCTTTTGTTTTTGTTTTTTTGTTTTGTTTGGTTTTGTTTTGTTTTGTTTGGTTTGGTTTGGTTTGGTTTGGTTTGGTTTGGTTTGGTTTGGTTTTTAAGGGTTTACAGCAAGTTTTGCTATCCCTATCCATTTGTATCAACAAATGAGTCTCTCAGAAAAAGTCCTAGATATTGTAGAAGAGGACTCAGTCTAATATGCCATACTTTCTCAAACTGGCTATGGCTTCTTAACCTGAAGTCTGTGACTTTAAAGAAAAAAGAAAAAAAAAAGATACCTGTATTTCAGTAAATTTCCTTTACTTTGTAATTCTATATATTTTGTTTTATGCATTAAAAAATATTCTGAGAAGGATATCCAGAGGCTTCACTAGACTTCCAGAGAAGTCTGTAAAGCAAAAATGGTTAAGATGTCCTGGAAGAGATGACCTCTAAGGGCCCTTTGTGTTCTAAATCATTATTCCATGCTGGGTAGGCTTCTGACCCTCTGGAACTTCATCACCATTGCTCAGCTCTCTTTTCACCGCAGAACATATCTCACTCCTTGTGTGAACATCCCCTCACTATGCTGAACACCATCTCCAGTCATTCAGTTCCTTTTGGGGCCTCCATTTTGCAGACAGGAGCAGACTAGACATATTTCATTAGCTTCTTAGCTCTGTTTCTGATTTGACACTTTGGGAGCGAGCATTACTCAGTTGCCTTCTCCTAGAATTTCCTTCAGTACCATGTTGGCCCCCTTCTTCCATTGGTTAGTTCCTTACAGGGCCTCCATTTTGTAGGTACACTCAGGGTGGCCAAACTTCAATGGCTTTTTTGGGGGGGGATATTTGTTCAGCCACTTTCCTGATTTGTTCCCTATGATGATTTTCCCTCTCTTCACTTATCCATCATGATCCTACTAGGGGACTTCCCCAAACCCCGCCATTCTCCCTTTTAATTCTCTTTAGTGTATAGGCTTCTCCCTTTAGAATATGATGAGGAGGGACTATCTTTGAGTGGATATTTCTATCCCTCAGACTTAGCACAGTGCCTGGCTCATAGTAAGATCTTAATAGATGATGGTTGATTTCTTGCCTGATGAAAACTCTAACCCCTTGGGTAGCCTTTCACTGCCTTTTCCACCAGGCTTCATGCCCCTTATAGGAATCATTACTCAGTGGGCAATACAACTTTTAAGTCATTTGCTTAATACCACAAAGAAAGGCGTTAGAGGCATTTAAAACAAAACAGAACAAAAAAATCTCACCCTAGAAGGGATTCTGGTGCTTGAAGTTCACGTTTAAATTAACTCAAAACCCTGTAGGTTCCACTGGTATAAGCCTTTCTGGCATATTCTCGCCAAATGGATATATTAATATGACTTTCAAGATATATTCTTGGTTGTTCTGCCTGCAAGCAGATATGTCCTGGAGTTGCAGGCCAGCTCATCCGTCTGCCTACTTCAAATAAGATCTGAAAAAAGGAAGCTGGTATCACAGAAGAGCATCGAAATTGTCTTTTTCCATTTTCAGCTCTAGAAGCAAATACCTTTCCTCCTTTGCCACCGACTCATGTTGGACTCATTTCTGCTACTTGATTATGTGTTGATGCTGTTCAGATTTTTGGTTACATGAGATCTTGGGGGTTTAAAGGTCAAATGAGCACCATTTTGGAATCAGATTCTTACTGCCTGCTCGACTAATAGTTAATCTTCTCATAGTGGATAAAAAATAATCAAAACCATAAAAAAATAAAACCACACACACACACACACACACACACACACACACACACACACACACAGAGTGGGACACAGTTCAAACTAACCCAAATAAACAGATGCGAGGAAAGGAAGAATTGCTTTTCTGGGTGGACCTGTTCTTGCTCATTTCTTCCCTTGGAGATAACACCCTGTGACACCCCGTCAGATAACTACACTCAGCCTTTCACAGACTAACCATTTAAAGATGCATTTCCACTCCATTTGTTTTCTTTATCTGCCCTTCTAATGCGTTCCTGGATTTCCAACCAGGCGAAATTTTCATTCAGATGCCACCAAATGAAGGAAGGTAAAGAAGAAAAATCAACAGGAGTAACAACAGCAAAAACCAGCCACCTTCTGTCATCCAAGAGGTTTTGAAGGACAAGATCGAAGAATGTACTTTTATTTTTTTTTTCTGAAGAGAGCAATTGTTGGCATCAAATTGTTAACTGTTACTAAAACTTCCCTGAAGTTTCAAGGAACTGTGGAGAGATGAAGCCCCAGGTAAATTTCACTCATTACCAAGCACTTTATGCTGGCTGGAGAATTCCAAACATATAAAGGGATGTCAGTCTTGGGGGGTGAGGGGCTCTGAGGGGTACTTCAAAGGCTGTCAGGAGGCCAGTCAGTCAATTACAGATCTGAGCTGCTTCTTAACCCCTTGAGCTATAAGGTCCCCTTACTGAAATGCTATTTTCTCCCCCATACTGAAGGAAAGAAATGTATTTCAAAATTGGCTATTAACAGTTGTTATATATGCTGCTGTAAGAAATAGTTAAATGAGGTCAAAAACAGACCTTGAGTAGGGGGGGGGGCATGGATGGGTGAGGGATGGGGAAGAGCAGAGGGTGTCGTTGGTCTCCTATGAAAAAAATCTGTATCAGAAAAAACAAACAAACTATTGATCTGTTCATTAATCATTCACCAAAATCTGAGTAAGTGCCAACCACATGCCCAGGCCATGTAGATAGAAGAACAAAAATGGGAAATAGTTTTTGCCCTCAAGGAGCTTCCATCTTCTCTGGGGAAAAATCATGGAGAGTGTGTGAATGTATATAGGATACAAATTGTCCCATCAAATTGCTCCCCAACCTTACTCTTTTTTAAACCCTTACCTTCTGTCTCAGAATTGATACTAAGTATTGGTTTCAAGGCAGACAAGCAGTAAGGGCTAACCCACTGGAGTTAAGTGACTTGCTCAGGGTCACACAACTAGGAAAAATCTGAGGCCAGGTTTAAAGCCAGAATCTTCTGTTTCTAGGTTAGATTTTCAATCTACTGAGCCCACCTACCTGCCCCTCAAATTGTCCTCTGGCCAGTATAACACTTCTCTTCTTTATCTCTTCATAGCTCTATAATCTCTATTATTTTTATATTATCTCTATTGTTTTCTATCATTTTATATTATCTCTATTATTTTCTATCATTCATCTATTATCTATTTAGATTTAAATGAAATAGATATACTGATCAGCTATCTACATGGATCTGTATCTATATAAACCTGCTTACAGATTTATAGATACAATCTTTAGGTAGATATAGATATAAGTTAGCATTGATAAAGGTTGCTAAGGTTTTTGTATATATTATTTCGTCTGATCTTTACAATGATGCGATTATTATCCTCATTTTATAGTTGAGAAAATTGAGGAAGACAGAGATTAAGTGACTTGCCCAGGGTCAAACAGTAGTAAATATCTGTGGCAAGATTCCAACTCAGACCCTTCTGACTTTAGCTTCAGCATCCTATGCATTGTGCTATGTAGTTGCCTCAGATATAGATATGGGATCAAATCTGTGAGTTCTATATCTCTCTATATATATGCCTCTATACACATATAGTTTATACATGCATCTATATATGCACATACATATATTTCTATACTTGAGTACAAAGAAAATAATTCTAGTTAGGTATTTTGGCAGCTAGGTGGCGCAGTGGAGAGAGAGCAGCCTGGATCTAAGAAGATCTGAGTTCAAATTTGAATTCAGGCATTTATTACTTGTGTGATCAAAGGTAAGTTACTTAGTCGCTGTCTGCCTCAGTTTCCTCCTCTGTAAAATTTGGGAAATTAAAGCATCTTCCTGCTAGGGTTTTGCTAAGAACCAAAAGAGATACTATTTGTAAAAAGCATTTAGCATAGTGCTTGGCACCTGTTCCATTCCCAATAATATACATGCATGCAATAAATATGTATGTGTGCCTTTATTAGGCTAAATATGTGATTTCATATGTACCGAGTTCCCTAGAACTCCCATCACTAGTGTAGATGGGCAAATTCTCCCTTACTTGTACTCTTATAAAGCTGAATTAAAGAGGTACCACGGAGTAGTAGATTGAGAGCTAACCATAGTCTCAAAAAAGATTTGAGTTCAAGTCCTGATTGACAGATAGTGGTAATGAGACCCTGGGCCAATCTCCTATTTTCAATGGTCCAGGCAGCTAAGTCTATATGTGTATAATATCTGTGTGTATATTCATAATGAGACTTCAGTGAATTCGGATCATGGTGGAGATTGCAGATCGCTTCCTGTGCGTTTCTAGAACATGGTCAATGTACGGGGAACCCACTAATGGGGCCCATCTTATTTTCCCAGGCTCAGGATGAGCTTCCCTCTGGGAGGAACCTACCAGCTCCACCGCTCCTATAGTTAGAGAGAACTTATTAACACTCTTCATAGCAGCTTTTTAAGATGATAATTTATCTTTTTAACAGTACTCTCAAGCCCGCAGGAAGGAGTCAGGTGGGAATGAAGGCACTGTATTATACACAGCTTCGTGTTTAGCCAGTTCTAGATATCTCCTGAAAGATGAACTAAAATACAGGGAAATGGAACTTAGGTGGAAGAGATGCTTGAGTGAATTACTAAAGGAATGGCAAGTTTACAGATGAAGTGAAAGGAACCCAAGGGAGTAAGAGGCTGAGACCATTTTATTTAGAATACATAGTAAAATCCTAACTTAAGGCAGAGAAACTGGGTCTACAGAGAGTTTCTTAGGAATTTTGCAGATCAGCGCAGAAGCCTCTAAAATAGTGGTTTTAGAATAACTCTGTAATAATAACTGGCATTTATATGACACCTTAAGGCTCACAAAGAGATTTATACACATTAGCTCATTGGTGCCTCAGGGCAACATTACCTTTGTGGATGCTTTTCTTATTCCCATCTTAAAGATGCGGGAACTGAGTCTCAGAGAACTCCAGTGATTTGATCAGGTTCACCCAGATGGCCAGTGTCTAAGCTAGCATTTGAACCACTGGTATTCTTGTCTACAGATCCAAAACTCTAAGCTGTCTCCTGGCTCCAAGATAAATTCTTTCATCCATTTCAAATGCTAATGATTTCATTCAATCATTCAAAATGCATTTAAGTGCCTACAGGGGGACATTAAGTCAATCAACAAACATTTCTTAATCTCCTACTAAACTGACACCTTCCAGAAGACTGAGATACAAAGGCAAAAGTCAAATCTTTGGCCTCAGAGGCATCAAGGTTTACCTGGGGTAAAATGTTTATGTGTAGGGATGTACAAAATAGATTTAGAATGACTTATTGTTATAGAGGAAGGGTACTAGGAAAATAAAACAAAGGAACCTTGGGCAAGTCACTCTCTCTCTGGACCTCAGTTTCCTCACCTGTAAAATCAAGAGATTAGACCAAATGGCCTCTAAAGTCTCTTCCTGCTCTAAATATCTGATCTTACACACAGGAACAGGGAACAGCTCCAGCACAGGGAAAGGTAAGCAGTTTCCATTTCTACTCTGTCCATCAAAGTCTCCTTTGGTCATATTCACATATCCAGTGAGTAATGTTCAGTTGATGATCATTTCAGTGAATTTCCCAGTGTTCTAAATGGATATTTCCCAGTTTTCAAAACAGTCAAGTTCAATCCCAGTGGCCAGGAACTCTCTTTAATTCCTTTCTGGAAGTAATTGTTTCTTTCTTTTTTTCTTTTTTCCCCCATTTAGACTCCTTTTAACTTCTCCCACTCAATCAGAGAAACTAGTCTAAGACATCAGTTGCAACCTCTTTTTTTCCATGAAAATCTACCTGCCTCTCCAATGGCAGTGGGTCGATGGCAGGAGATACTGACATCTAGCTATATAGATACAACACAGTGATTCCACCAGCCCATTCTAAAAAAAAAAATTTGGTTTACCTAAAAAAAATATAATAAAACAGTACTTCAAATAGTTTGGGGTTTTTTTCCCCTTTAAATCCTAATTACTGAGTAAGAAAGAAAGGTCAAACTCCTCTGCATCACCCGGAAAGGCTTTTTTTTTTTTTTTTTTTTTATCACTCATGGCTATAAAACATATTCCTTTTATTTTTCAGTTGTTCCCCTAGTAGAGTAGCCTGAATACCAATAGGAAGGATCTCTAAAATGCCATAAAGCAGAAGATATTTATCTGTTAAATTCTATGTACAGTACCCTAACAAATGCCAGAGACAGAAAGATTGCTCTCTGCACAGAAATCCTTGTTTAGATGTCTTCTTTATGCTAACAATGACAGGGCTCCCTGGTTTGTGCTGTCCTAAAAAAATCAGAATGCGTTTTTTCCAATAGCAGACTTTATATCAAAAAGAAAAAGGAAGGCACATTTTTGGCACGGAGATATTTTATGTAGATAATAAATTCCCCTCTACCCCCTTGAAACTCGACTAACTACAAGTATCTACCCAGAAGATGAAATGTAGAGATTTATACCATCAGAAGTATTCAGGGTACTAAAGAATGATTTTTTTTTCTTCCCTCTCCTACCCTGTCAACTTTGTTTACTGTTCGTTTTGATTTCTATCTTATACTGGGTCCGAAAAATTATGGGTGTAACTGGATGAGGAGAACTTCTCAATGAAAAAAAAAAAAAGGTGGGGAGCGGGGTTTGGGGGGGGGGAGGAGGACCAAACCAGGAAATCATAGAAATAAAGGAGCTCCCTAGATGACATCCTGAATGAACACTGCTGAATCCCAGGTGGTGCTGGGGGAATGATCAAGCCTGGTTTGCACTAACCAGCAAAGGTGTGTTTAAGCCTATAGTGTTTTTTTTTCTTCTTCTTAGTATCTGAATGTATTTTTAGAATTCACTTCTAAAGGCACGCGGCCGATTTGTGCTTCTAAGTCAATCAAAGGGAACACGCTTGAAAGAATACCAGCCCAGGGACTGCCTTCACAAGTCGGAGTGTGCATTGTCAGAGCAGAGGCTCGCAGCCACATTAGTTATCACAACTTAACTAGGTGGCTATTGACCACACATTGGCTGCTGCTCTCTCAGTCACATCAGTAACAGCCGCGGCCCCTACAGGTTTTTTTTTTTTTAACCTTCTCGCGATTCAACTTTTTTTTTTTTTTTAATGAGCGATTTCAATATTTTCTCTACAATAAATAACAATAGGGTGAATTTCACTCTCCTGCTTGTCCCATTCCTGACTATTCTAGGAATCATTTATTTATACAGTGGTATAAATCTACTTGACAGGCCCATTTGCAATGGGGCCTTTGGCTCCCTACCTCGTAGCAACAGAAAGTCAAAGGCAAGCTTTTATTTGTTTAAAACATTTCAATTGTTAGCTTCTTCCCCCTAGAAAACACTGGAGGAAGGTTCAAGGGTAGGCGTCTGGCCGGGTTGTATTTTACACTGGTATTTTCTAGGCTGGCGTTCAGGAGAACTTAAAAAAAAAACAGTAGGAGATTTTTTTTTGGGGGGGGGGTGAGGGGTGGGAAAGGGGATGGAGAAAAGGAAAATGAAATCGAATGATTGAGATTTGTATTTCTAGATTTGAGCTTCTGCAGTTTCTGTGCTTCCAAGGGAGGCTGGTTGCAGTCAGGGAAAAGAAACATCACAATAACAGGAGCTTAAACAATTGTACCTATGCATTTGGGTAACAAAAGCACTAGCCACCTGGATTGGCTGCGTTTGGCCCCAAATGCTAGCAACAGTCTATACAGCATTCAAGTGACATTCCAGAATGAGCCGAGCTGGGAGGCATCATCCCCCCCCCAGGCTTTAGAAGAATCAGACTTCCTACCTTGCAAAGACAGATGGAAGGTAAGTTCCTTCAAACAAAGTTGTAAGTAAAAACCAGGCAGCAGTTGCAGTAAATTGGATCCTTTCGGTTCCTGTATACATATAGCAGTTCTGCAATAAGGGGGGGAAGAAAATATAATGGGAGGAGCAGCTGGGAACCAGTGACCTCCTGTAGCTGAGTCCTCTTTGTGAATCAAGCTTGGACAGCCAGGGCTTCTGATTTGCATGGATTAACTCCACTCGGACAGATTCCGAGACCGATACATTTAAATTTATCTGGCGCGATGGCCAAAAGATGGGAGAGAGAATGAATGAGAGACAGAGCAAGGGAGGGAGAAAGGGGAAAAAAAAAAAAAAGACAGGAGATCGGAAAGCATGGATAAGCTGCTTCGTGCAGAGCTGTGTCTCAAAAGAGCTACAGCTCCCTCTTCATGTCACAGTTGTAAGATAAGAACTGTTGTCATTAAGGGCTGCTTAATCACTGGGAAAATATATATGCTCTATATTATATCAATCTGGACGGGCTGGTGCTTGGTTGGACCCAATTTTTAGGAACACTTGAGGATTCTCTCCGGGGTGTGTGTGTGTGTGTGTGTGTGTGTGTGTGTGTGTGTGTGTGTGTGTGTGTGTGTTTTCCAGGATTTTGAGATGAAGGAGGCTTTCAATCATTTGTCAGAAATCAAGAGGACATATTCTCATGAAACTACAAATGAGTTTGGAGCATTGCAATGCTTGGGAGGGAAGAGTGTGCCCACCTCGACCAAAAGAACACACACAATTTGGAACAAGGCTCATAGGTGTGAAATTGAAGTGAGCCTCGTTTTCAGAAGTGCTGACAAGTTGTTTGCCCTAACTTTGAGGAGATGATGATGAGCAAAAAAAAAGTATTTGAAATGTGATTCATCATAATTATTTAGAATAACCCAAATGTGGCACTAGGAAGGCAGGGGCTTTTTTTTTTTCCTTTTAAAAAGAATCTTTTAATGTTTTAGTAGATTTTCTTCTTTTCTTCTTTATTTAGATTTATCACAGAGAGAATTAAAAGCCTTCTTTTAAACGTTACAAATTGATGCCTTTAAAGAAAGGCAGACATGAATATAAAAATCGTAAGTTTTCGAAATTGAAGGGACTGTAGCGATCATTTAATTTAACTATATTTCATCTTATAGATGTTGAAACTGGGACCCAGAGACATTCAGAACCCTGTCCAGTATCCCATAGGAAGTAAGTGGGAAAGGTAACATTTCAATCCAGTTCATCGGTTTCCAAATCAAGTATACTTTCAATATCTCTTCTATTATCTGTAGTTCTTGGTCATTATCTCTTAAGAATTACTTAGGGCATTCTTCCTATGTTATACCTACTACTCTCTATGAAATCTAAGTTACTGTGCCTTCTTCTCCTTTCCTTAGAAATTAATATCTTTTTAAAGTCATTCTTCCAAGACCTCATTAGCTACATTATGTCAGAGTTAGACAAAGAACCCATCATTCTGTATCTTTAAACCATGGTCAAAAAAAGTCAAATCCGGGAGCAGCTGGGTAGCTCAATGGATTGAGAGCCAGACCTAGAGATGGGAGGTCCTAGGTTCAAATGTGGCCTCAGACACTTCCTAGCTGTGTGACCCTAGGCAAGTCACTTGACCCCCATTGCCTACCCTTTACCACTCTTCTGTATTGGGAGTCAATACACAGTATTGACTCCCAAGACAGAAGGTGAGGGTTTTAATAAAAAAAAAAAAAGTCAAATCCCATCCCCTAAATCCATCTTCTTAGACAACTGTTTATTTTTCATTGCCTGCTTTCTCTAAAATCTTCAACAGTAATTATGAATAAAATACCACCTGGGTTCAAATCCTAACAAAACATTTACTAGCTCTGTGATCCTGACTTAACTTTCTATGCCTCGGTTTTTTCATCTACAAAATGAGGAGTTGGATTCAATGGTTCCTAAGTTCTCTTCTGCTTGTAATTATAAGCTCCTATGAGATGACATGTCTCAAAAGACTTTCTATCATATCCCAAATACATATTGGAAGATGATAGCATACTTCATGTTGGATCCATATGTGGGTCACCTCTGAACTTCTCAGCACGGAATGTTCTATCATCACAACATGTAGTGAAGACATTTTCCAACCAAGTTCCTATATATTTCTATTCTTACTTAGATAGGGAAACAAAAATGTAATAGTCTTACTCCAAGTCATATAACGAGTCCATGACCGAGATGGAAGGTAATGAAGACACCCTATTACCTAGGTAATATGTGGCCTGCTACTCTTTCTGTGGCTTTGTCAAGAAATGCCAAAATAGTTGCTTGATTTAGGTCAATCCAATGGAAAAAAAATCAGTCTGTCAAGCACATTGTTCAAGTGATTTGATCAGAAGGCCTATGGAAACAACTTGACTGAGTCCAGTGCTCAATGTCTGTATTGTGAATCAGTATAAATCACCTTATTTAGGTGAAATTAATTTCAAAAATGATATCAAAACTCTGAAACTGAACCTATGAATAATACTTTTAAAATTTAGAAAGACCTTTTGTTAAATAGCATCTCTGGTTTCAGCCTCCAATAAACAAATCTATAATTGTAATAAAAAGACAGGGAATAGAAATGGACCTTATACAGTCTCCTATTTGCTTGATGGAAACAAACAAACAACCAAAAAATTCTTATGGCTTGTCCTGACATGCATTTTCATGATATTTACTCTAGCTGCACAATTTTAGGGATAGTGTCCCTATGACCTTGGGCACAATATTTCATAACCTCTCAGTTCCAGGCAATTCTCTGATTGTTTAAGTTGTAAAGAAGATGACTTATGGACCTGTTTTGGTAGGAATTTTCTCCATGAAAAAAAAAAAAAGACAGGTCCAATCTCTATTCTTACAAATTTTTTCCAATGATGATTCTGTCATTAATGAAACCATAATAAAAAGTAAAAAAGTAAAAGGCTATAACTATTCAACCAGTGTTTTGTTTAGGAGAAAGTAGGACTTAGGTTAGAATCCTATTACCTAATAACTTAGTTGCCTTGGATAAGTCCTTTTACCAATCTGAATCAAAGTTTCTTCATTTTTTAAAAGTAGGTAGTGTGCTCCATGTTATCTAAGGTGTTTATCAGGTATTGATCTATTTTCCTGCATTATAGGAAACCCAATTGATATGCTTCTCTGATTTCACAGATTATTTGACTGAATCAATCAGTAAATATTTATTAACAACCTACTATGTACCAGGCACTATGCTAAGCATTGACTGTGTACCTCTTCATTGGAGATACCCTGAAATGATCTTGGTAAACAATGTGATCCCTGGACCAGACTTTGATGACCCTTGTACCAGATTGTAATCATGTGATTAACAGAACAGAAATTCTTTTTAAAAGTGTTCAAAAGAATAAGCAGAAATAATAAAGCCAATATAGAGTAAACTAGTTACAAATGGGTAACAATGGTTATTAGAATTTAGAGTTAGAAGTTACCTTTTTTTTTTTTTAGTCACATTCAACTCTTCATGACCTCATATGGAGTTTTCTTGGCAAGGTTATTGGAGTGGTTTGTCATTTCCTTTTCCCGTTCATTTTACAGGTGAGGAAATTCATCTGTAGAACAAGTAAGTATCTGAAGCCAGATTTGAACTTGGGGAAGATGAGTCTTCCTGACTCTAGACCTAATGCTCTAAGCTGCTCCAATAGGTACTTAAGGAATCATTGAATATAATATGTGAAATATAGGTGGCACAATGGATAGAGCACCAAGACTGGAATCAGGAAGAATCATCTTCCTAAGTTAAAATCTGGCCTCAAGCACTTACTAGCTGCGTGATCCTCAGCACATCGCTAAACCCTGTTTTTCTCAGTTTCCTCATCTGTAAAATGAAAATGGAGAAGGAAAATGGCAAACCACTCCAGTATCTTTGCCAAGAAAACCTCAAATGGGGCTATGAAGAGTTGGACATGATTGAAAAATTACTAAACAATCACAAACTAATGCTTTTGTTTTATACATGAGAACACTGAGATATTGGGAAGTCAATACCTTGTCTACAACATCACACTAGCCCTTAGAAGAGTCGGGATTTGTACCTCCTTCCTCTGACTATATCCAGTGATCATTTTGCTTTGCCACATGGGCAATAGCATCAAAGTCTGTGAATATATTGACGATAACTATCAAAATCTATATATCTATAACCAACCTATCTTCTTTCAAGTAGTTCTTACTGCCTAAAGAATAGAATTCTATAAGGGAATACTCACTAGCGAGTGGCTCATGAAGAAGTTTTTAGGACTCATAACAAGATGAAGCTATTTCTGTTGGCTTTGACTTTCTCACCTTCAGAAGCATATCATCACTATATGTTATTGGGAGTAGAAAAGTGGTCTTCTGAACTTCATTCTGTGGGCAGCAGAAATTACACTGGATTTGGACAAGATGATTGGGGTTCAGTTCTCATCTCTCCTTCTCACTAGCAATGTGACATGGAACACAGTAACCTTCCATAAAGTAGGCATTAAATGACTTGGTTGAATTGAGCAAATCACTACATCTATTATAACTTCATTTTTCTCACCTGTAAACTGATAATAATAACACCTGCTCCACCTCTCTTACAGATTCCTTATGTAACTGTGAAGCAGCACAGAGTACGGTGACAGTCAGGACAACCATAATATTGGTCAACAATCAAGGAATGACCTTAGCAAGATTGGAGTGGTAGATGCTTGCTGGGAGTGGAGCCTTAAAAGGTGGGTGCAACTCATTGTTGGGGAGAAGAATCTTAACTGATCTCCATTTTAAAGCCCCACCCAAGGTCATAGAAACTCTGTGGGTCTCTGGAATGGGAGGAAAGAGGTCCCACAGATATAGAGAAAAGAGATTCTCCTGACCCTCTAGGAAATTAGCTGTGAATACTCTTCATGCCTTTTATTGTAGGAATAAAACTGTTTTTGTGGTCAATGCCTTGTAAGTCTGAGAACTTATAAAGGGTTTTGATAGCAATCCTTGGGGGAATGCCATTCGCTAGTATTTTTAGGTTCAATTAATCTGAGGCCAAATGAGCTAGAGAAATTTAGAAGTTTCCCAAGTTAGCTTGTGTAAAGAAAGAAGCCCTGGGGGCAGCTAGGTGGTTCAGTAGATTGAGAGCCAGGCCTGAAAATGGGAGGACCTGGGTTCAAATTTAACCCTAGACATTTCCTAGGTGGACAAGTCACTAAATCCCTATTGTCTAGCCCTAACCACTCTTCTGCCATAGAACCAGTATGTAGTATTGATTCTGAGATAGAAAGTAAGGGTTTAAAAAAGAGAAAGAAAAGTACAAAACATAAAGTAATGTTGTTGATGTTTATATTAATGGGGCTCCTGGATTTATGAAAACTACTTCATTACCCTTCTAACTTTTCCCTGTAAAAGAGAAAAATGGAAATCTTCTTCCCAGAGGAGCTTTTTGGGAAATAGACACTTGAAGAACAACTGTAAGATCTCTTTGATCTAAAATATTTTCCCAACTAGTCTGTCATATAGCCTGAAATTTAAACATTGGACATTCATTCTTTTGGGGAAAATACAATTTTGTTTTTGTTTTTGTTTTTTTTTTGAAATACACATACACACAAGAATTGAGATATTAATAATACACTGATGGCAACACATTAATTCACATTCTTGGGAATTAATCTCTCGTATCGTGTCCTCGTGACTAGCTGAACTCAGCAGAGTAAGAGAATCACAGTTTTGGATAGGAGCGGCAATTAGGAAACCTAGAATGTTGCCTAGAAATGGCAGGTTTAATTAGTAGTGATGTCAGGAGAAGATGCTTTAGTCAGCCAGACATAAAAGCACTGGGTTTCTGGGGACTGTGAGGGTTAGAGGAGATCCCACTAGGGTTATTGAAAGGGCAGGTGGGGAGGATAGATAATCAACTTTCTTTATTTCATAAGTTGACCTAGAACTGGGCCTCGATAAAAGGAGTATTTTTTTTAATTTCACTATACAAGGAAAAAGAAAAATGTGGTTTGTATATGAAAGCATCATCTTATGATATTTTTTTCAAGTGTATATTCAATTTATGTCTAGTAACAAACATGCCTTGTTTGTATTTTCTTCTGAACTTTCTTTCATTTCTCTTCTCACAACTTTGCCCTAGTAACAGCACTGGGCTTCTCTGTCCTTCTCATGTTCATTCTTTTCTGTCTTTATACGCTTTATTAGCCATACATGGAGAGACCAGTATGATATTAAACTCCCTCATCTTGGGAAGCAATACTCCTGAGAGGACGGGGAGCTATTGTATCCTTTAGCCCAGTGGTTCCTATTCTTGTGGGCTTTGGGACATAATTATTGCTAGAATCCGCTCCATCCTTCTACCTCAAAAGCTATGAATTAGATATCCATATATACATACACATACAAAAACACTAAATTTGTTGAGACTCAACACACCTTAGGGTATAGAAAAAAAAAAGTTTGGAATCACTGTTTTATTACATTTATTCTGAAGCTCATTTAGTACTTTAAAAAGAGAAAATATCGCAATCTTTTACAAAAACCCTAACCGATATTAATTCTACTAATGCTAATTATTATTCGGAACTCAAGGATTATATTCATATAAAACTAGAACAGGAAGCCAAATTTCCCACCTCAGATACAAAAGCATCCTATTGAGATCCTTATGTCCTCTTCTAGGGCTTGAATTTTGGTCATTTTGACACATACAACCAGGAAATATTGTAGATTCCGTACTTAATTCAGGCATGAAAAATTGCTTCTCGTAAATATTATACTTACAGTAAAACTCAGGAATGATAAATGATTACATAGATACTGGACAAAGTACTGAGAAATATATTGGAATCCTAATAAGGACGGGTACAAGATTAACAGCAATTAATAACTGCCAATTTCCCATAAACACGATGACAATCGAAACCCCCAAAAGGGCACCAAAACCACAAATGATTAAAAAATTATGCTGATTAACAGAATCCCTAACTGCATCTGAATCTTTTAAAATTGCCTTTTCACTGCAGAGACTTGGGGGTGGGGAGGAGGGAGGGAACCTCAATTCAACTCTTTCTTCAAACTTATCTAAATCCCTTGGAGTTCTCATTCATCAACTTAATTTTGTTTTATACAGTATCAGCTTTTGCCTTTTATTCTCCTCCCTCCCTCTTTTCTCCCTATCTCCAAACAGCTGCTTTCTTTCTCTGCTGGGTTTCCACTGAGCCCCTAGACATTTCCTCATCTTTATTCTCCC
This sequence comes from Gracilinanus agilis, assembly GCF_016433145.1. NCBI lineage: Eukaryota > Metazoa > Chordata > Mammalia > Didelphimorphia > Didelphidae > Gracilinanus > Gracilinanus agilis. Next base: position 50,235,538 of record NC_058133.1, read on the forward strand.
CTGCAGGTGTCCCTGGCCCTCTCCTCATACGGGGGACGACTGACTCCTTTGGGCAACTAAAGGGTCTCTGGGACTTTGTCTCTCTGAATTACATGCTCATATTTTCCCTTTCTTTTCTGATTACTCCATGGTCTGTTTCCAGGCCCATTGCACTCAACACGAGACATTGCTATAGGTAGTATACAAAGCATTGAGCTGAATAGGCCATTACAGGCTCCCAGAATAAATTCAATACACAGATAAGGAACAGAAACTTCAGGAAGAGGCCCGGGAAGCAGTGCATGACAGTTCTGAACCGGCACAGCTCAGAGCTCAGGAAGGCATTCGGGTTCAATGCTTAAAGAATTTCATGTTAAAGTGGGTTTAAAAGATAGAAGAGGGTCTAAAACGTGGCTTATGAGTAGATAGTGGAGCTTCCTCTAGGCCCATGGTATATCATGGGAAGAATAGAACGAGATTTAGGAATGAAGTTATTTGAGAAAGGGGATTGGACACTGGGATTTCTAAAGTCAGTTCTTAGCTCTATTGCCAAGGTATTTCATATATGGTTCCCCTCCAAAATCCCAAACTCGGACAACAGTTTACTTAGGATATATTCCTCCTCCATTTGTAACAAATGTTCTTTGGAGATTCTCTGAGTAAAGTAGCTTTTTAAATATAAAAAAAAATGAGTACAAGTTAGCGGAGCCTTTGCATTTGGTGTTTGGAAATAAGATGCATTCTGAAAACAACAATTTTTTTGTCCTTTTAAAATATATGTACGTTAATTTTTTTCTTTGCTAGTGCTATTTACATGAGATCTGAAAAGAAAGAAAGAAGGAGACAGAGAGACAGAGAAAGGAAGAAAGGAAGGAAGGAAGGAAGGAAGGAAAGAA
>NC_058133.1:50236773-50269257 GCF_016433145.1 Gracilinanus agilis
GAAGGAAGGAAGGAAGGAAGGAAGGAAAAAAGAGAGAAATTCAAGGGAGCTTTAAGTGGAAAGCTTCATTGCTATTGTTGTTAGTATAAATAGCAAATCCACTCTGAATGTGGGAAATAGGGGTATGAGATACTAGGAAGAAACAACTAAGGTAACTATAGAAACATAAAAGAATTAATCATTTTAGGTCAACATGAAACAAAATACTGTGTCATTGAAAACAGAGCTCTCCTAGGTCTGTATTTTTCTATAAAGGTGGCAGCCACAATCCCTAATGAAGGACCAAGTTACCCTTTTGCTGGAGCTATGAAAAACAAAAGCAAATGGAATAGAAATTGCTCAGTAATTATTTATTTTCCTAACTCCATGTAAAGGAAGCAAATTGGACTCCTAAATTTTAAGGACTATCCTGTCATTAAGAGTCCAGATCCTAGTATTGAATGAGTGATGACCACTCAGGTCAATGATTCTGATATTCTATAGAAGAGACAGGAGTATCTCCTTTACCTAGAGAGGTTGTAAGATGATGAGAGTAGAATGTTTTTGCTTTGTCTTACAACGATCTTGACCTTGGCACCAGAGAAGGTGGATTGTGAGGAAGGTATTTCTATTTAGTGTATAAAAAGCAGAGCTGATGAATAATAGACTTTGTGAGGTTCCAGAAAAGAGTTCATGAATTGATGTAATTAATCCACTGCTCCTTGACCTTCCTGGGAAATACTTATCAGCCATGCCATAGACTTTTCCTTTAGGTGGTGGACGTGTGCAAAGAGAAGTAGCTTGTGATACAATGGATTCTATTCTGGGACAGGACTCCAGAAGATATGAGTTCAAATCTGGCCTTAGATAGTTACTAGCTATATGCCCTTGGACAAGTCACTTGGCCTTTATTTATCTCAGTTTCCTCAATTGTAAATTGGGGAAGATAAGAACCCATATATATGATTGTTGTAAGGATCAAATGTAGTGATATTTGTTAAAAGCATTTAGCATAATGCCTAACACAGTGTAAATTCCTTATAATTATTACCTCTTTTCCCTTCACTACATGATAAGATGGTTGTTTTTGGTGTCAGGAAGATTCAAATCCTTCCACAGACAAAAACTGGCTGTGTGACCCTGGAAATATCATTTCACCTGCCAATGGTATAGACAATTTTTTAAATTTAAAACTTATTTATTTGTTACCTTTAAATACTGTGTTAACTTTCCCTTCCTCTTTTCTCTACATTAAAGAAAACATAATTTGACAGAAATTATATGTATACATAAAACTATGTCTTACTTATTTCTGTTTATCAGTTCTTTCTCTGGAGGTAGACATATCCAAGTCATTCTTCAAACAATATTTCAGTGCTATATATAATGTTCTCTTTGTTCTGTTCATTTCATTCTTCAAAATTTCATTTATTTCCATGTTGTTGTTTTTTTCCAAATTTAACCTGCTCATCATTTCTTATAGCGCAGTAGTATTCCATCACAGTCATGTCACAACTTATTTTGCCATTTCGCAACTGATGGACATTCCTTCAGTTTCCAGTACTTTGCCACAATGAAGAGAGCTGCTATAAATATTTTAGAACATATAGTATTTTTTCCCCATTTTCCTTGATCACCTTAGGCAATAATCCCAATAGTGGTATTGCTGGGTTAAAAAGTGTATTTACACAATTTTATAACTTGTTGAGCATAATTCCATATCCTCTCCAAAATGGCTGGATTAGGTCACAGTTCCACAAACAGTGTATTAGTGTCCCCAGTTTTCCACATCCCCTGTCTTTTTTGCCCTTTTATCATCTTAGGCAATCTGATATGTGTGAGATGATATCTCAGAATTGTTTTGATTTGCATGACTAATCAATAATAAGAGCAATTTTTTCATATAGTTACATACCCTTTTGATTTCTTCATCTAAAAGCTATCTGTTCCTGTCTTTTGACTCTTTATCAGTTGGGGGATGGTTCATGTTCTTACATATTTGACAATGTTCTCTAAATATTTTACATATGACACCTCTATCCAAGAAACTATCTTTAAATTTTTGCCTGCAACTTACTGGTTTCCTTCTAATCTTGGCTAAAGTTTATTTGTACATTAACTTTTCAATTTAATATATTCAAAATTATTCACAATTATCTTACAATGCTTCCTCTCTTTTTTACTTATAAATTCTTTTCCTGTTCATATTTTTTAATCTTATCCTAACTTGAGCCAATATTGTCTTGTTAGAGGATAATAAATAACAATAATAAAAGCTGACAATCACACAACATTGTGAGGTTTGTGAAATGCTTTATATACATTCTCATTTGATCTTCTTAATAACCTTGTGTGTTAGATATTATTATTATTATTATTATTATTATTATTATTGCCATTACACTGATGAAAAAAGTGAAATTTTAAAGCAATCAACTTTGCCATAATCTCATAGATGGTGAATATCTGAGGTCGGATTTGAACCTATGGACCAATTTATGTCTATGTTGTCTTCCCCATTAAGGCTTGAGGGCAGGGATTGTTTATTCTTTTTCTCCATATTGTTAGGATTTGACACAGTATACAGAGTAAATGCCTAATACTTATTAATTGACTAGTTGAATAATACTATAATTTATTGCATTTTGATTTTCATATCCCAATTCATACTTGTTCCTTTAAGGAAGGTATTATGGAGTCCTGGACTTCTAATTAGGAAATTAGGGTTCACATTGTGTTTGTGCCATCTAATAGCCTTTGTAAATAATCAAAGATTGGTTATTACCTCCCAAAGTCTTCATTTTCTCCTCTGTGGAATACAAATTCAAATATACATATGATTTATCTTTTAGGATTATTGGTAATAAAAACTGTAAATTTTAAAGCATTCTATGAATATGAATTACTGTTATTGTTGTTGCCCCTCAAACCTGTGATTTCACTGATGAAGGCATCTTCATGTGTGGCAGCACTACAGTGTGTATGCAGGACTGCTATTTATTGTCTTAGAGATTTCCTTTGGTGACTAAAGGATAAAGGACTTTTGGTTGTTGTTCAGGTATTTAAGTTGTGTCAGACTCTTCATGACCCCATTTGAGGTTTTCTTGGCAAAGATACTAGAGTGGTTTTCCATTTCCTTCTCCAACTCCTTTTATGGATGAGGAAACTGAGGTGAACAGGGTTAAGTGACTTGCCCAGGGTCACACAGTTTATATGTTTAAGGCTCAATTTGAATTCAGATCTTCTTGTCTCCACGCTAGGTGCTATATCCACTGCTCCATTTAGTTGCTAGGAGATGATAGAGACAAGAGATCATTGCAGTTGGTCTAGACTCTGAGGTTGCCTGTCTATCCACTCTGTCTAGTTCTGGATCAAATTAAGGAAACAACTAAGTAATGCAGGAAGAACAGAAAAGCTTATGAAAGGAAATCTTTAGTTGAAATTCCAAGGACTTTCCATGAGGCATTAAGACAATGAGACCATGCAGTAGAAATTCAAGGTTATAACAATGGAAATTCACAAAAGGAGAAAGAGTGAGAAGACCAACATATGGCTTCTGGAAGTACACCTTCAAAGCATTTACATTGAATTAGGAAAAGAGTAAAATGAGCAATTTCAGAAGAAACTAGGAAAATTTCTAGGAACTAATGCAGAGTGACTTGAGCAAAACTAAGCAAATAATTTACCTAGTGACAACAACATTATACAGAAAAACAACTTTGAAATGCTTTAGAACTCTGACTAATGCAATGATCAACTATAGGTTCAGAGGACTGGAGAAGAAACCTGTCACCCACCTGCAGTCCCAGAGCTAATGGATTTAGAATTCAGAATGACATGTATTTTAGGATGCATCCATTGTGGGAATTTGGCAGGCTGTACTATTCGTGTTTGATGTAGTTAAAAAAAATTAGTAGGGGGTAGAAAGCGGGAAGAAGAAATAATAAATGCTTGTAAAAATAAAAACTTAAAAGGTGTTGAATTTAGGGCACTTTCTCACAGATTTTAAAAGATCATCAGCATTTACTACATCACTACTGGTTGCATGAACTCTTGAGTTTCACCCATTTTTAGGAGTTCCTATTGTCCTAAGTACTTTGTTCTACAGGGGATTATGCTTTTTTAAATTTAAATATGGAATCTAGCTATTCATTATTCAAAAAATATTCAATATTAAAGCATTTAAGGTGGTTAAATGAGTAAAGTATTGGATTTCAAGTTAGAAAATCTGATGTTGAATCCTAGATCAGCCATTTACCAGCTCTGTGTGAATTGGGTCAATCTCAGTTTTCTTAACTATAAAATGGGAATAATCATAGCATCTACCTTATTTATAGGGTGGCAGGTGGTTGTTAGGGTCAAATGACATCATTTGTGCAGATTTATTTACAAATCTTTAACCTCTAAAGAAATATGGGCTGCTATTTTGGGTACTTTATTTAGGGCCAGGCATAGGTTATGGAGACAAAAATCAAAACAGTCTCATCTTAAGCAACTCATATTGTATTGGAAGAGAATCAAGATGTATGTAGATGTCAACACAAAGTAAATACAAGGCAATTTTAAAGAGAGAAGACACTGAGAATGGGAGAATCAAGGAAAGTCTTATTTATGAAATGGCACTTCCACTGATTTTTGCAAGGAAGCTAAGAATTCTAAGGAACCAGGATGAAGAGCACATGCATTTAAGGCAGGAGAGACAGTCTGTGCGAAGTTCCGGAAGCTAGATAGATTGGCATTTATAGGGAACAACAAGTAGGTCAGTTCAACTAGAATATAGAGTAGGTGAGGAGGGAGTAATATGAAAGAAGGCTACAGGGATAGGTTAGAACCACATTGTTAAAGGCTTCATATGCCAAAAAAAGGAGTTTCTATTTTATCTTAGAGACAATAGTAGATTTGAGGATACAGATCACTCAAATAAAATACTATCTACAGTATTTTGGCAGGTTTTCCTCTTCCAAAGAGCTATCAAGGAGGAAACAAAAGGTATATTTTGGAGCATTCCTAGTTTTGGGAGGAAAGCAAAATGCATAAATAAAAAAGACACTTCAAAGAAAAGCCACAGTAACCAAATCTTTCATATCCAATCTCAGTAATTTTGCTTCCCTTATGCAACTCTTGATGTTTGCATAGCAACAAAAGAGTGGAACGATGCTTTTCGCCTATGTAAAAAACAAGACTGGCACTGAAATGTAAAATATAAGTGATCAGCAGAAACTTATAGGAAAGGCTGAATTAGAGAAGGGTGGAATCCATTCCTTCTATATTAGATTTTTTAGAAATGACTCACATAACAAAGAGTTAACTATGTTGTGGTATTTTAATTAGGTTTGGAGTTTGGATTTGATTCAGATAAAAAATCCTCGACTGCTTATCCCAGGCATACTAAGACTACCCAGACATCTTGGGTCTACAAAACTGGGCTGGGAATCTCGCCCAAACAGGCTTTCTGACAAGATTCTTGGGACTTCCTTCTTGAATAACAGCTTGAAATTCTGCGAGTGTCAAGAACTGTGTCCTTTTGTTTACTGTGTTCTGGCTGGAAGAGGAGGGTGAAGAGGCACATGGAAAATATGTGGGTGCCTAGTAAAAAGGTATCTAAACTCATTTCTTTAACAACAACAAAAATTAGATGACAGGTTGGGGCTTAGTTTTGGTAGCAGTACGGGAAAAGGAAATGTAGGCTTTAATGTGGTGAGATGTATTTTTTATGGGTAAATAATTGGTGTGTGTGCATGAGTATATTGGCAGGTACTTTTCTAATGCTAAAACAATAGTGGGATGTTCACAATTCAAATTCCTGACCACATCTATTTTGATTTATAGACCCAATGATTTGCAAAAACTACTTGGGTTCAAAATACCCCACTCTTTCATTCCAAAAGGAGGGGGAAGCCCTATGATTTCTGAGACCTAGCACTTAGTAGGTGCTTAACAAATATTTGGTGGATTGGATTCCATAGTCAAAAAGGGTAAAGCAGGGATTTCTCAGAAGTCTGGGGGGGAAAAAAGAAACAATTTCAGTCCATGAAAATTGGGTGACCTACTTTCTAGGAAAAGTGAATGGAAGGAAAGAATGCATACTAATTACATCGAGAAAATTTCTGAGTAAGACCTTTCTCTCTCTCTCTCTTTTAAACTTCGGTAAAGTGTGAAAGCATAGATTGGGATGTCTAGGAGTGTACCTGTGCCATTCAATAGTGAGGATTTCATAGGGAAACTTGCATTTGATTCTCACCTTTTGAATTGTAGAAAATTCTGATTTAAATTTAGAAACTATTAGAGGCATAGACTACCACTTCATTTTACCCCCCCTTTAAAGCAATGATCATGAAAATGCCTTTGCATTTGGCAAATGTTGGTATGGCCAAAGAAACTTGGGACCTCTATCCTTGTAGAAAGTATTCAATAATCAAATATAATAATAATGTTTTCCATCATATAGTGCCTACTATGTGCCAGCGACTATGCTAAGTACTTTATAAATATTATCTTATTTGATCTTCAACAACCAGTACTATTATTATTCCAATTTTTTACTTGAGGAAACTGAGGCAAATAGAAGCATAATGACTTGCCCAGGGTCGCACAGCTAGAAACGGGTCTTAAATTCAGATTTTTTCTGATTTCTGACCCACTTTTCTAACCTTTGCACCACCCAACTGCCTAATAACTAGGTTATATCTTAGCTGTTATATCCTATTCTTGCATGTTTGTCTTGATTGGGATTCTTTTCCTATTCTTTCCCCCATCCCCACCTTTTAAGTACTATTTGGTATTTGTTAGCAATAGAAAAAAAAAAAAAGGATTAAAATGAACTGGATTTTAGAAACTATGCCACCATGTAACCTAAAGCCTGGAAGAATGCACATCAAATTATCTAGTCACAGTCCCCAGCCTCAGGGATCTGTGTTCTCTTTCTCTGCAGCCAACCTATACTTCACATGGTAGGTAGCTTATCTTGGGTTTCTGTTGTCACCCCTTCTTCTGTATTTCTGGGCTCCCTTATTGCCCATGATGTTTTCCAAGAGAAGTCTGGATGATTCCCCTTTTCCTACTTTTCTCTAAAAAGGGACACCAGTCTCATATACAAACTTATAAGAATTGGGAGTTATTATTATCATTATCATTATTATTATTATTATTTTTAATTTGGGACAAAACAGTTGGGTGCTAAGGAACAGTAATGGCACAGAGAATAACTTGTTCAGTGGAAAGGACAGAGTTGTTTCTTCTAGGATAATATTATTTGGAGTGACTGGTCTGGAGCTTCTGATTTGGTGTATTCTGCAGAGTGGGTGACAAAATGGTAACTAACCCAAGCAGTGTTTTATAGAAACAGCATTTCAAGAGGAGACTTGTCAGCCCCTTCATTAGCTCTGGGGGGTCTTAACCTACGGTTCATGAAATAGGTTTTTAATTTTTTGATAACTGTATTTCTGCATAATTGTTTTCCTCTATGGATTTTATGCATCTAAGAACATTATTTGGAGAAGGGGTCAATAGGCTTCACCCAACTGCTAAAGAGGTCCATACTACACACAAAAAGGTTAAGATTCCTTGGGTTAGATCCTTGTCACAGGTTGAAGAAATGTGGACTAGAAGAAAATATAACTGGGAGAATTTGGAGTTGTTTTAATGGACTGACCCAAAGAAGAGGGATTAATGGGTTGACATCAAAATGAACAAACTTCAGGGGAATAGCCTAGGGATGTTGACTCTCTCCTTGTGCTGCTCATCATGTTTATCAATGATCTGAAGACGTGGATAACATTCTTGTCAAATTTTCTGATGGCACAAGAGATAGTCAAGACCAAAAAACACTAAATAAAAGACTGTGTGAAGATTATAACTCACCTGTGTCTTCTAAAATGAATCTTAACAGGAAGAACTAGAAAGTCCTTCTCCTGGTTCCATAGAACTTGACTATGGAGATGGGGAAGGAATTGTATGCAATAATTTATCAGGAAAAAAAATTGTCGTCCTAGAGGGTGAAGCTAGGTGACTCAGTGAATTGAGAGGTCCTGGGTTCAAATTTGGCCTCGGACACTGCCTAGCTGTGTGACCCTGGGCAATCACTTAACCGCTATTGCCTAGCCCTTACTATCCGTCTGCCTTGGAACCAAATACAGTATTGATTATAAGATAGAAAGTAAGGGTTTAATAAAGAAGAAAGAAAGAAAGAAAATTGGGAGTCAGACTTCAAGCTCAATAATGAGCTAAGAATAATATGGTAGCCAAAAAAGAAGATTATTATTAACATTATCCTTTGGCCATTAACATATGGGCACTGTGCTTATAATCAGCATCACCTTGGTTTAAATTCCACTTTGGGCACTTAATACTTATCTTTTATTTGCCTCAGTTTTCTCATCTGTAAAATCAGGATCATGGGCTTAATGGCTTCTATGATTAGATTCCCTAAATATATGATCATGTTTTTTTATTTGTTTGTTTGTTTGTTTAACCCTTAACTTCTGTGTATTGTCTCATAGGTGGAAGAGTGGTAAGGGTGGGCAATGGGGGGGTCAAGTGACTTGCCCAGGGTCACACATCTGGGAAGTGTCTGAGGCCAGATTTGAACCTAGGACCTCCCATCTCTAGGCCCTACCCAGCTGCCCCCAATATATGATCATGTTATCCTAGATACTAATTTAATATAACTAAGGAAAGAGTGATCCAGAGACAGACAGATAGAGACAGACAGACGCAGAGACAGAGACAGAGATCCACAGAATGATTTGGAATATATTCTAAAACTACCTTTTTATCTCTCCGTATGTCTCTGGCTGTATCTCTGTCTCTCTCCCTTCTCCTGATACAAGTTCTTAATGGTCTTTGAGTAAGAATATCTTCAGGGCATACCCTTGAACCAAGGAAGTTCTACTTGGGGAGCTCTAGATATCTGGTTATGGGCACTGAGGTAATCCCAGGGATAATTGTTGATTTTCCATGAATAATGGTAATGGTAGTAGTGGTAGTAATATTAATAATAACAATTATATTAATTATATATAATAACATAGATAGAACTTTAAAGTTTACAAAGCACTTCATGTACTCTCATTTGATCTTAAGAATGCTGTGAAATAGAGAGCGTTTTATCTCTTTTTTTTGAAAATGCTAAACATATAAATGAGAGAGAGGTTAAGGATAACACATTTTGTATTGCCTCTGAGGCATATAGTACCTTCACTAATATCATAATCTCAATGTGAACCATTAGGGTGGTCCTAGAAGATACAGAAGAAATTGTCTCAGGGGTCAGGATATGTGATGAAGACATCAGAAAAAAGTCTTAGGGATATTCGAATTAGTGAAAGGAGAATAAAGCATTTATTTATGTATGTATTCATTCATTCATTCGTTTGTTTGTTTGTTTATTTATTTATTTATTTTGTTCCTCTGATTTTTTGGTTTTAAGACCTGTGTAAGATACTAAAAGCTACTTGGGGGAAGGGACAGGTAGGCTCCAGATACATCTTTGCATCTGCCCTCAAACTGGCCAAAATGAAATTTAGACATAAGTACCCTGGAAAGTATTTGTTCAGGGGATAAGTGACAAAATAGCTTTATTGTTTTCTTTGAGAATATTTTCTCTTTTATATTTTTTATTATTATCATTTAGAAATGGAAGGGGCTATTTTTGCCATTTTGACGTCAGAATATACTATTGATGTCACTGACCCAGCTTCCCAAAATGTTTTTTTAACTAACACCTTGAGTTCATTTTAGCACTAATGATATGTTTCAATGAACTCTCTTTTTCATCTTAAAATTAATTCTGGTGCTATTATCTTTTAAAAATTTGTAAGGGAAATATAATTTTCCATCTTGATCATTAAGTAATTAGAAAAAACATTTTAAATATTTAAGCAAATAAATTATCTAGATATTTTAATGAAAGTCATGTTTCACACATGAAATACACAGTTTTTTTAATAAAGGGAGATAAATGACAATATCTATTAATATGATTGGAAATGATATTAGTGTGAGGGCATTATCCTAAGAAAAGAATTATATTATAATTTTATGGCAATTCAGATAAGGTTATCTGAAAAATCTCTTCAGTAATTTGTCCTTAATGATACAAAATTGAAGAACAACAACATAAAAAAAAGAGTAGCCTTTATATCTGGGTCTTTTTATTTCTCTTTAGAAACAATGATGTGTAGTTTCTCAAAGAAAGGTGCCATAGCACCTTAAAGTAATAGAAACTGAGAAGGTGCTAATTTAGTGCCTAATTATATTTCTTAAATTGTTGTTCTTCTATCCTCAATTTCTCTAACTAATTAACTACTATCAACCAGAACATAGAGAAGACTAGACAAACATGTTTTTTGTGGGTATTTTTGGTTCCTTCTCTTCTCTGGTATAAACATGAAACGAGAATAGTATTTCAGGGTATATGCGATGATGACCTTCCAGAGCAAGGGTTCCTAATCTATGATTCATGGACACTTAAAGATAAAATTGGATTCCCCCAAAAAGGATCATGCCTTTATTTTAATGTAACTGTTTTTTTAATAACTTTTGGATTTTATTTTATGCATTTAAAAGCATTATTCTGAATGGGATCTGTGGACTTCTTCAGATGGCCAAAAGAACATGAAAAAGGGTGAAGATCTCTTGCTTTGGGGTCTTGATCTTATTTTAACCCTTCTGGTGGATGCTAGCCTTGCTTCCTCTAACTGAAAGATTCCATGAAATTTTGGACAGCTGTGAAGTATCCTCTGGTGATTTGCTTTTCAAAGCTAGCAATGGATCTAAACAAGTAGAATCGCCCTTCTAATCAAAAAATTACCTTATTATCTTGAGTGACATATGGGGAAAAAGGATTCCTTAGTCCTTGGATTGAGTGTGTATTCCAAAATAATTTCTTCCAGAAATGGTCAAGCATTTTTACACTCTACATATTGCCATCTTCAAAGAAACACAAAAGGAAGTAAAGAATCTCAAGGACCATCAAGTCCAGCCCATGCTGGAACCAGAATCTCTATCCACAGAGTTTCCACTTAATATAACATGGCAGCCAAGTACTGAGGAGAAGGTAAAGTCCCCTGGTAAAAGGGAGGCCACTGTGACTTAACTGATGGATCATAAGTGGCTGAAATGACAGTTGTTCTTTTCAGGTAATTGGAATGAGCTCATGACCTAGGAGCATCTACCTGATGAGGGTAGGGAGGATGAAAGAGAAGTGTGTATAAATTCAATTATTACAATAAAGACAATTAAAGACATTATTATAAATGAAATGTTGCTGTCTAGTCTCATTTGGGCCTCAGTATGAAAAGTAATTTAGAATCTAGGAGCTTGCTGACACAAATGAAAAAGAAATATTTCTCCCAAATTTCAAAATTACCGACATCTGCTAGATAATTATCTTTCCATATATCTAGATAACCTTCAGTTACGTGAAGCCTGTGTCTATGTACAAAAAGTGAAGTGGAAAATGGAAGCAATTATTTGGAGAATTCAAGCCAGAAATCATTTTTGCCTTAATTATCTGGATAGTTCAAGCATCACTTGGCCTAAACCATAAAAGAGAATTGCCTTTATTCTCCACATTACATTGCTTAGGTATATAAAACATTGGTATAGATGGATAATCTGGATAGTTCAAATCCCTAAATCAATTTGAGGTAATATCGTTTTCCATTTAGCTACCCCACCTTGACCAAATAAGTTGGGTAACCACCAAGTCTTCATTTCCCTTCATATATTAAAGCAATAGAAATGGGTGACATCTATTCAGGAGAAGCAACATATCTCTCTACAAGATGATAGTGGTACCCAGTGGGTTGGAATTGTTTGTCCCAGATAGTCTAGAGCACAAATCCAGATGTGCCACAGGTGTACAACCATCTGAATTGATTTTTAGAACAGCCAGCTGTGGTCCATGCATTTAGTTGCCATCCTGGCAAAGACATCAAGTCCACTGGAGACAAATGGCTTGTTGTCCCCATCAAAAAATGTCGAATCTATTTAATTTTACCTTTTACTGCCATGTGCTATATTTATGAGGTGCCAAAAAATGCCCACAGTGAATTATATATAGAATTAAACAGTTCAAAGAATGACAGAATTTCTGAGTTGGATTGGACCTTAGGGGAAGTGATTCCAGATCATAACTGAACATTATTCCTCACCATGCCACACTTAGCAAGTGGCCAACCTACTATATACTTCAAGATTTAAAGTAAGGAAAGACACCTACTTCCCTAGGCAACGTGTTCCTCGTTGGAACACTCCAATGGTTAGGAAGTCCTTTCCACCATCGTGCTTAAATTTACCTCCTTGCAACCTTCACCCATTGCTGGTTCTGCCTTCTGGGACCAAGCAGAACATTTTAATTCACTCTTCCACAGTATGACGGTTCCAACTCTGCCGGACCTGAATTATTTGTGAAACACACAAGTGACAGAGCTGGTGCTGCTGGTTCCCCATGACCTTGCCCTTTGGTAGAAACTGGCTGCTGTGAAATAAGCTCGCTGTCATTTGGATCCCTAGTTCGGTTCATTCACCACCAACAGACAGAGCCTACATCTGGGCTCTCAGCTTAAAGAAATCTCTGTGACTTGGTTTGAAAAAGACAAATGTATCACACACTCCATTCATAATAACAAATGAAGCTTCTAACAAATGGTTTTTATTGTAGCACTTATTACTTCCCAATTTTGATAAGCATTTAAGTTTCCCATTCAGAATTACTTCATTCATTTTGGTAATAAAGGAAGAAAGCGATGAAATAGAAGTTTGATTTAAAAGTCTCTGTTTTGCTCCAGATAAGCTCCTAAAAAGACATTTGTTGAAGTTACTTAAGGCCAGATTTTTAGAAGCTTACTGCTAATTTGAACTCTATCAAACGAACACACATATGTGCACCCGGTTTCCAACACAAATCAGGAGACATGAATAATTGATGTGCTTTTGTGCTCCAACATTTTCATTAAATGGAAGTCAGTATTTAGTCTCAGAAATTTTGGTCCTTGCCCTCAATCTGGTAGCATGGTTACCATTTTTTTTAATGAATTAAAGAATGTGATTGACAGCTTCTTCTGAGAATAAAGTTCATGCCAACTGAGTGTAAAAGAGTCAAAGCCCTAATGCTAATCTTATTTTTTTGGTTCTGACCTTTGATTTCATTAGTGGATGGAACTCTTAGGGTTGAGACTTCGTCCACTGATGCTCATGGACAAGGCATCTAAAACGGATAACCTTGGGTTGTTTCCCACAATCAATAAATATTTATTAAGCACCTACTATGTGCCAGGTACTATGCCAAGAGCTGAGGCAAATGTCATACCATATTACTTTATTGAGCAAAGTTATTCCTAAATGCTGTTGCTCACAGAAGATCTGGGATCCTTATGGAGCAAATCTTTTCAAGTTAAAAAATCATCGCTGAATTTTAGATATATTTTTTAAACTTTCAAAACTCTTCAGGAACTTTACCTGACTTTATCCAGTGTCCAGTACATAGTAGGTGCTTAATAAATGTTTCTTGGCTGACTAATACATAGATCCTCATGACAAACTCTGTGAGGTGGGTGCTTTTATTATCCTCATGTCACACATAAGGAAATAAAGGCTGAGTGAGTTTATATCACCTGCCCAGTATCACACAACTAGTATATATCTGAGGTAACATTTAATCCCAGGTTTTCCTGACTGTGAGGAGTTTCTCTCTCTCTATTTCCCTACTTTCTACCTTTCTAATTGTAGATAAACTTCCATAAAGCCATCCTGACTTGGGTCTATTTTAATTTTGGAATTGAGCTAATTGATTTCTGGCGACCACACCTTAAATATAAATATCTAATTTCCCCTCTTACACTAGTGCTATCTCCTCTATTCCATAATGAACCCAGAGCGATATACTTACTGATAAATTTAGTAAAAGATGAAAAGTCTCTAAGCTCCAGGTATACTTTGAAATGTGAGGATGGGACAAGGGAATTGGAAAGGAAACAGGTGGTAACAGATTTTTCTGAAGCAAATGAAATGTATTCTGTCCTTGTCATTTGGTAATTCATTAAAAAAATTATGATTCACAAATGCAATGGAAAATGAAATATTCATATTTTGTTCTTCTCTACTTTTAGCTAAGATTTTTTTTTATCCTGGGACTCCAGGATATTTAGCTAAGATAGAACTTATAAATTATATCATCTTTGATGGTGATATAGAGAGTCTAGCTTGGAAGAAAGCCTGGGGAAGTCAATGTGGTCATACGCTCCATTTCTTTAGTCATGTTCCATCTGAAAAATGCCAAGAGAGCGACTTTGTGTTTGTCCTTCACCAATAAAGTCAAAGTAATGAGGTTTGTAAGATCCCGACCTCACAATCAGATGTGCGTCAAGGATTCATAGGTTAATGTTTATAAACCACAACTTATGAATGTCTATTATTAAAATCAACATGTTAATGACATATTATTGCTGATAACAAATATTCATTTGCTCTTTAGAAATGCTCTGCCCAAAGCCCTCTATTCTACTGGTCTCAGAGAGATGTTCAACAGAAAGAATTAGCATCCATGAAAACGCTAAAACTGATATTAGCAATAAATGTTTCCGTAAGCTTAGTATAAAGGTGAGTTTTATCATTACAATTTTATAGATGAAGCACAGACCAAAGGAAATCTTTCACTTGAGGATGTTTAGCTTCAAGAAGAGACTTATGGGGTAGATGATATCTTGCCCTCAAGTATTTAAAGAACTCTCATGTGGAAGAGAGAAATTGGGCTTTCTCTAACTGGCTCCAGATTTCCAAACTAGTTGCAATGGGTAGAAATTGAAAAGAGACTTAATTTCAGCCTTCTGGAAAGAATCTGGAAAGGTGATTGGAGTCCCAAGAGAGTTCATTTTAAGATGCTGTTTACTCACTTTATCTAATGATTTAAAATTGTCATATCACTTTGAATCTTTTTTTTTTAATCCTTAACTTCTGTGTATTGGCTCCTAGGTGGAAAAGTGGTAAGAGTGGGCAATGAGGGTCAAGTGACTTGCCCAGGGTCACACAGCTGGGAAGTGTCTGAGGTCAGATTTAAACCTAGGACCTCCCGTCTCTAGGCCTGGCTCTCAATCCACTGAGCTACCCAGCTGCCCAATTTTGAATCTTGCATCACATTTACTGCTCCTCTGAGGACCAGAATTAATCCATCACTCAACAGGGATTTAATCAGCACCTATTTTAAGTCAGCCTCTTCGCTAAACATGGGGATACGACACCCTTAAAACAATGCTGGCCCTCAAAGTGCTTACAATCTATCAGGGGAGACGACATTCATTTAAAATTCTGTGCAGAAGAATTATCTGGCTTTCACAGAAGATGACCTAAAAAGGTTAAAAGAGAGTGGAATCTAGGTTCCATAATATGCCAGTCTTGTGACTTTTCCAGGAGCCCCAGTATCTTTGGGTGTTCTTGGGTCTCAGGGAAGCTAAGAACTCCCTCTGATTTTAAATTCACTTAGAGCTCCTTTGCTCACACTTAATCAGACTGCTATATCCGAATCATTTCTTAAATTAGAGAAGAAAAAAATAAAAGAGGTAATGTTTGGATATGAGGAACCTGAGGCTAAAACGAAATGTGCAATGTGACCTGGAGAAGTGAGGCAATTATCACCTCATTCCAGGTCAAAAACCACTTTCCTCAGAAATACCAAGATGATTAGAGCAAAGATGTTTCGTTTTTTTTTTTTAAACCTTAAATGATCTGGGCTGCCAACTCTGGCTACTCCTCAACTGGTACGTGTGGACCCTGAGAAAGGGAGTCACTATAAATAATGCAGATGGATTTGGTGAACACTTGGCTGGGGCTCTCATCGTTTCTAGCTACTCCAAGGGACTGGGACACGAGTCCATATTCATAAACGGTTCATACCCTTTAACCACAGTTAGTCAGTCAATCGTTTATTGAACACCTCACTTACGATGTGCCCTGCACAATAATAAGCACCTTCCACAGTGTGAGAAATTCCTAGAGATGAAAAATAAGAATACTTTGCAGAATACTTTTTTCTTTCTCATTTATAATACAAATTACTGACATTTTATAGTACTCTAAATGTTTAGAAAGTACTTGAAAATACTAGCGGTCCCTTAAACCTCGGGATACATTTGGGAGGTAGTTAGGACAGATATTGTCACTCCCAATTTTTGGAGGAGTAGACTGATGGGAGAGGTGAAGAAACTTGTTCAGAGTCACACAGATAGTATTAGAGACAAGATTCAAACCCAGATCTTCTTAATGCCAAGCCCAACTCTTTATCTACTATGTCATCTCTCAAATATTATCTGAAATAAAACACACCGAAGAAAATTTACAGTCTGCCTAAAATAGCCTAAAGGGCGATGAGCTGGCACAATGTAGATAGATTTGGGGGTCTGAAGTCAGGAAGACGAGTCTTCCTGAGTTTAAATCTGGTCTCAGGCATTTACTAGCTTTGTGATGCTAGGCAAGTCACTTACCCCTGTTTGTTTAGATTTCCTCATCTGTAAAATGAATTGGAGAAGGAAATGGCAAAGAACTCCAGCATCTTTGCCAAAAACAAAACAAAACAACAAACAAACCCAAAATGGGGTCACAAAGAGTCAGACACAGGTAAACAACAATGACAAAGAAGAGTTATTTTTTTTTCTCTTGTGGACCTCTTTGATGGTCTATAAGAGTTATGAATCTCTTCTCTGAAGAATGTTTTTAAATGAATAAAATAAAATACATTGTATTACAAGCAAAACAAACACACAAACACAAACACAGTTGGCGCCCCCAAAGTCTTAGTTCACTTTTTGGTTTTAAGAGCTTAAAATAACTAAAATGTAAATATGTATAAAATTATTAGCATTTATATAGTGATTGACTTTTACAAATATTATCCCATTTTATTTTCACAACAACCCTGTGGTATAGTAGGTGCTATTATTACCACCATATCATAGATGAGGAAACTGAGGCAGACAAAGTTTAAGTGACTTGCTCAGGGTCAAATGTCTGAGATTGGATTTGATCTCAGGTCTTCTTGACTTTATGTCCCACAGTATCACCCAGCTATTTTGAATCTCTGCCTGTCTGTCTGTCTGTCTTTGTTTTTGTCTCTGACTTTCACCAACTCTGTCTTCATACGTTTTTGCCTCTCTGGATCTATGTCTGTATCTCTGTTCTTTCTCCGTCCTTCTCTCTGTCCTTTTATTCCTTTCTGTATATATCTACATATCTATATTTATCAATATTTCTCTATTATCTCTACATATCTATGCCTCTCAATATGTGTATATCTCTATACACATATGTACTTGTATATGTGTATATATCTAAAACACATATACTCACATACATGTATTTCTTATATGAGTATATATCCATAGACCCCAAGAGAAAGAACCAGAGAAAGTTTCATGAGAAATTCTTAGAGAAGTGATAGAGAAACTCCTGGATTTGGAGTGAGGAAGTCCTAGACTTGAATATTTGTACTAACCAAGTGCTTATCAATGTATGAGTCAATTAAACTCTCCAAGCCTCAAAATCTTCCTTGGTCAAAGGGGCATTAAAAAAAATCTGTAGTGACTCCCCCTAAGGGTCAAGAATTTTGGACATATTGGTCTCCTATGTCTGTGCTCTCCCATAGGTTATCTCTCATACCTGGAATGCCCTTCTTCCTTAAAAATGTTTTGTAATCTATACCATCTCTGGATTGTGTCCATATCCCTGTATTCTGGCTACCATCTTTATCCCCTTCCCACTGGAATCAGGCAGAGTTGAGGCAGAGGTCCTGGTTTCCAGCTCTAGCTCTGCCACTTTCTACTTGAGTAACCCCAAGCTAATCCCTCCAATTCTATTCTGTTTCCTCACCTGTAAAATAATTATGCCCATTATAAAGATGAGAAAAACCAAGACTGAGAAATGCTAAGTAACCTGCTTATGGTTTCACAATTAGATATTTCAGAACTTGTGTGTCTCCTGATTCTAAGTCAATTATTCATTTTCCAAAATAATAAGGTTATTGTGGTGCTCAGAGGCAGAAGGGAGCGCTGGGTCTGGGAGATTCCCTTCAATGGTGGGATTTTAATGAACAGCTAAATCAAATGACAGTTGACACCATTGACACTTCTAATAGGACATTTCAGGGAGTCAGATAATGAAAAAACTGTTGGTCTATGTATTAGACTAAACTGCTAGTGAGAGAACTAGTAGTGAGGGTTAATTAATGAGAAAGTGCGTCGTGGTGGGCTGAGTGGAACTATGTTGAGATGAACATATATCCTGCACCTGTGGTACCTATCATATCTGATTACTTATTTCTGTTACCATCGCATTTTCTCTTCTCTCCCTTCTCCAGTCCCTCTGAGAATAGCTGCCATCTACTTTATGTGTATCTTCCACGTGGCTAGTTATCATTCCTTCCCTTAGTAAAGGCTCCATAGAATCATTGGAAAGAACATTAGAGATCAACTGATTTAACCCTTATTTTATATGTGAGGAAACAGTGGTTTAAAGAGGTCCAAACACTGAGCTTCCTGGAAATGGGAAAGAACTCACTTTAGTTAACCTCAGCCTACCTTATTATACCAGAAATAGAGCCTGAATTATACCAGATGTACTTTCCCATCTTTGAAAGGTAGGATTGGGCATTAGGGATATGGCCCACATTATCCTGTAGCTTCCATAATTTGCTTTTTCTCTGTTGCTCTTAAATCAGGATGATTTTGCTCACAACTTTAAAAATGGACAGGGAGCATTGATTGGATTCTCATTATATCTCGACCCAATACCATCATTCTAAATTTGTTATAAGGTCCACTCTCCTTCCATATTATCAAGAGTCACAGAAGAGAGTCAGAGAGTCAGTGTTTCTCCAGTCCAAGTCAAACCTGAGCACATAACCCATCTATAGTAGCTCTGGCAAATGTTTATCGACCCTGCTCCTGAAGACTTTTAGTGACGGGGGGTATAGTTATTCGCAAGAGAGTTCACTTCATCTTTGGATGGCTCTGAGCATTAGAAAGTTCTAAGATTAGAGCCTAAAACTCTGTTGTTACAAAAGGGTCTTGAAGGCTGATGTCATTTTTTCCTTTCTTTGATTCTTCAGTGCTTAGCCTACTTTCTGACACATTTTTGTTTAGTTGTTTCAGTCGTGTCCAACTCTTTGAGATCCCATTTGGGGTTTTCTTGGCAGAGCTATTGGAATAGTTTGTCATTTTCTTTCCCTGCTCATTTTGTAGATGAAGAAATTGAGACAAACAGGATTGAGTGACTTGCACAGGGTCATGCGATTAATGTCTAAGGCTGGATTTGAAAGAGGTCTTCCTGATTCCAAACTCAGCACTCTATCCACTGTGTTACCTAGCTGTCACATTGTAAGCACTTAATAAATGTCTGTTGAAAGACTTAAATGTTAATAGAGAAGATGATATAGCCGTAAGATCATATATCTAGGTCTGGCAGAGACCTTAGAGGTCAACATAAAAAGGCATTTATGAGATATGTGCAATAATAGTCATACTAGGTGACATTTTTATGATCTTTGAAGACAGAATTGAACACATAGTCACACAGCATTAACTCCTAGAATTGTACCCACACTCAAACCCTTGGTAAGACTTTATAAAAATTTCATAGACAATGTGGTTGGCTAAGGATGGGAAGAAATGGGTCTATGAACAAGAGAAAGAATTCTTTGATGGGGGAGAACTGAGAGTCACTGAGAAAAGGAAATTAAAAAAACACATTCACAAGGTTTAAGATCTATAAAGACAGGCAGATGGTGAGTAGGTAGAGCACTGTATCTGGAATGGGGTAGACTTGAATTCATATCTAACTTCTCACACTTACCAGCCATATGATCTAGGCAAGCCATTTGACTTCTGCCTACCTTAATTTCTCCATCTCTAAAATGGGGATAATAATAGCACCTATCTTCAAGAGTTGTGAGGATTAAGTCAGATATTATTGGTAAAATGCTTAGCCAGTCAGTTAACATTTATTAATTACCTACTATGTGCCAGCAACTGGGGATTCAAAGAAAAGCAAAAGACAATCTCTGCTCTCAAGATATTCGCAGTCTAATAAAAGAGATAACTTATAAATAACTTTGGTCAAAGTGTTATATACAGGACAAATTTGAAATAATCAACAGAGATAAGGGACTAGAATTAAGGGAGATGGAGAAAGCCTTCCTAGACTGTAAGATTTTAGCTGGGACTTGAAGAAAGTCAGGAAATGGAGTAGATAGAGATGAGAAAAGAGAACATCAGTTTTGCAGAGAGGGAGTCAGCCAGTAAAAATTCCAAGTATTATATGAGTTCTGTGATGATGATGATGATGATGATGATGATGATGGCAATGGTGATGATGTTAATGATACACCAACTTTAGGGCACTGAACTCTGGGAAATGGAAAAACAAAATGAGAGCCTCCATAATGGACATGGATTTCAGTGGGGCTCTTAATGGAAATCATTTGGGTCCACTCTATTAAAATTAGTTATTATTCATTTTAGCAATATTATTTTATTAGTTATTTCCTTTATTCTATTACACACCATTATTTAAAGCCTTGTACAGAACTTGTCTGTCTTCTTTCTTTTTTGAGGAAGGGTGTTAGTGTTTCATAGATTTTTAGTTGGAAGGGACCTAAAGTAATTAGCTAATTCAAATTCTTCATTTTACAAAGGAGGAAAATGAGGGACATTGAGCTTAAGTAACTTGCCAAAGACCTCTAAATAACAAAGCTGGAATTCAAAACAAGCCCTCTTACTGATGGAGAAAGAAAGGAAAGAAGAAAGAAATAAAGGAAGGAAGGAAGGAAGGAAGGAAGGAAGGAAGGAAGGAAGGAAGGAAGGAAAGAAGAAAGGAAGAAAGGAAGAAAGGAAGAAAGAAAGGAGGAAAGAAGGAAAGAAAGGAAACACTTTCTCCTCTCCATTCCTAACAGTCATATTTCATTTTTAGTGATATTTTGGCAAAGAAACATAAAAATCATTTCATCAGTTATTTCAATGGAAGAACATTCCTGTTGAGTTTTCAAGTACTTAGTGTCTTAACAACTCTTCACCCCCCCTCCAACAAATTTTAAGTTAATGTAGCAATATTTTGGCAATCACACTGCTTCTTTTTTTAAACCGGAGCAATTATACCTGGTGTGTTTCCCTGATAGGATTGTTGAATTTATTGTAGTTGAAAAACTTGTGTTTGAATTCTGCTCTGCTATAGGCTATCTCTCTGATGCTGGACAAGTCATATTACCCCTATGAGCCTCATGTTCCTCAGATGGAAAAGAATAGATTGGACTACATGCTCTTTTTTAGGTTAATGACAATTTGAAACTGATGAATTTCTTCCTGTCTTCCCTTTACTTTCCTGCCCTTCTCCTCCTCCCTGTACAATTATGGAAATACCAACAAGATCATGTTCCATTTTCTTGTATTTGTATTTTATATTATTGGGCCATTTAATTATTTACATGCGTCAAAAGTGCTTGACAATGAGATTAACTTATTAAATGAATAAATAAATGGCCTAGCAACGGCACATTTTTTTTCAAGCATGATAGCACCGTCTTATAAAACTTCCCAGGTATTTGTTAATAAATTCCCATTTATTTTTTTTAAATGAGCAAGTTATGGTTAAGTAATTAAAATGTGATTTGCAGAGCTCATTTTTTTTTTTTATAAAGAAGGCACAGGACAGGGCCCTGACTGAAGTGAGAAGACCTGGTTTGGGAACTTGCCTCTATTTGTGGGAAAATACACACATCTCAACCTTCCTGGGTCTCACTTTTCTTATGTTTAAAACAAGAAGGTTGAATTAGATGATTATTAAATGAAATCTCTTCCATCTTTCCTAAAGATAATTTCCTAACAGTATTACTTTGTAAGAAATAATAAATATGAAGATCGTGAAGACATAGGAAATGATACTGGGAGAGAATAGAACTTCCTCCTCCAAATAATATTCAAACTGATTAGTACTATGTAAATTAAGATAAGATTACATGGTGATAAAGTTCAAGTTAAATATATTGAGTGGCTTTGTTCATACCTTGCTAAAATTATTATAGTGAGAAGCTTTTCTATATAGTCACTTAAATTAATTTTTGCATTGTTTTCATTTCTTTGTTTTAGTGTGTACCTTCTTTTGTTCCTGCTCTTAATTTAGAATTCTTAAACTGATCAATAGATTTAAAAATATTTATTCATTAAAAAGATGATTTACTTGGATTAGATGACTTCTAAAGGTCCTTCTAGTTCTATGAAACTCTTTCATTATGTTTTCACCTCATAAGCAGAGGTTTGGATATCACTGAAATAATGCAAACAGAAAATTTGTTCCAAAGAAAAAAGCAGATTTCAAATATAGCATATTTCAAATATATCCAAAAATTATCAAGCTAGTATGTCAAGGGCAGCTAGAGATGGGAGGTCCCAGGTTCAAATCTGGCCTCAAACATTTCCTAGCTATGTTACCCTGGGCAAGTCACTTAACTCCCGTTGCCTAATCCTTACTGCTCTTCTGTCTTGGAACCAATACATACATTGATTACAAGAAGAAAGGTAAGAAGATTTTTTTTAAAGGTAGTATGTCTACATATCTCTAACTCAAGGGAAAATATTGCAAGACAAGCTATCATGAAATCTGATCTAATAGCCAGCAAATGCATTAAGATGACAAAAAATGGGAATAGTCAGTGTTGGAGGGGTTATGGAAAGGCAGGTACAATTATTATTATTAGCGAAGTATGAATTGATATAACAGTTCTGCAAAGCAATTTGGAATTATGCAAATAAATTATCTATACCCTTTGATCAAGAGATTCTGCTTTGGGCATATAATCTAAGTAGGACACTAACAAAAAGAAAGTCTACATATATACTAAGCTATTTATAGCAGGAATCATCAATGTGTAAGGCCAAAAACTCTCTAAGGAGGAAATAATATTGTCTACAGCAATAAGTCAAATGACCTAGATTTCCACTTAGAAAACAATGATATAGGGCCAGCCTTATATTTTCTTTTTAGGAATGCAGTCTAGTAGAAAGAGTCACAGATTTGGAGCGTGAAGCTTCCTAAATACCCATTATTTATTACCTCTGTGATATTGGGCAAATAATAAATATTCTGTGACTTGGTTTCCTCATCAGTTAAATGAGAAGCTGGGACTTTCACAAATAGCTATGGCAGAATGGATAATAATATATACAACTCATAGTCTGGAAGACCCAAGTTCAAGTCTCAAAATGCTTAACTGGCTGTGTGGTCATGGGCCAGTGATTTAATCTCTCTGAGTCTTAGCATTCTCCTTGGTAAAATAGTGATTACATTGATATCTGTAGTCTTACAGCTTTGTTGCAAGGCTCAAATGAAATGTTTGAAAAGTGCTTTGTAAACCTTAAAGAACTATATAAATGTCAGCTCTTATTATTATGATTTAATACCATAGCTAGATACATAAAGAGATGCCTATAACAGAATGAAGCACGTTAAAACCTGAAAAGCTTTCATTTTATTTATTAATGTAAATTTTATGTCAGAAATGTTAAATATATACTTTTATGGAACAGCAAAACAAAGTATTTTAAGGAAGAGGGAAGCATTTTATCTTGCAAATGTATTACAGAAATAAATATGAGATGGATTACCAAATGGAAGTGTGTGGGAAAGCTTTATATGGAAAAATGTCTTCTTCAATACTGTGGGTAATCACTCCATCCTGAAACAGTTCACCTGGTTATGGGGGTGGGACAAAATGTATACATAGAAAATAAAGCTAAACTTAGAATTATAGGATCCAAATGCAAATTTTGATTGTGTAACTTACTCTCTGTGACCTGGGGTAAATCACTTAAACATCCTGAGCACCAGTCTCTTATCTATAAAATGGATTGAATTTGATAAGAACCCTTATGGTTATAGAGCTCTCATATTTATGTATTTTGTTGTCTAGGCATTTTAGTCATGTCCAACTCTTCGTGATCCCACTTGAGGTTTTCTTGGCAAAGACATTGGAGCAGTTTGCTCTTTCTTTCTCCATTTTCAGGTATAGACTACACCTTCTATGTCTTTGCAGACAGTCTTCAGGAAGCCTTTATGCAGCTAAGAGGTATAATGGATACAGAATTGGACTTGGAGTCAGGAAAACCTTAATTCAAAGTCTACCTCAGAGACAAAATAGTGGGTTCCTTGAGTGAGCCACTGAACCTCTCTTGGCCAGTGAAATACATCTAAGAAGTGTCTTAGAACTCTACATCTATGATCCTTTGGTTTATCAATTGCCATCAGTGAAAAAAATAATAATTGTCTGGGGATACAATCTTTTGGTGACAAGGTTCTTTAAACCAAGCTAGGCTGGTCCTCAGAAAATGGACTATAGGAGTTCATTGCCAAGATCATACCTGAAATCTTTTCATCAAGATAGTAACTACCAGTGCATGGGTTCTGCTGACATATATATGGCTCTTGTGAGGGTTTGGGGTTGCATTTGCCTAAGAGCTATTTATTTGATACCTCTGGACTAAATGATCTCTGAGGTCACTGGCCTCACCTTCCATTGTGGTCTTAAAAAAAAGCTTGATGACCATTAGTCAAATGTATTGAAAGCGAGATGACCTCTGAGGTGCTTTCCAACACTAAAATCCTATGATTCTGTGGGATATTAGGTAATCGACTTCCTAAGTGACATTTCTTATTCCACAAAAACAATGTTAACAGATTTTTTTTGTAGGTATGAGGGGGCTTTCTGGGTTACTGAAATATTTTGTTATATTAGCATTAGGAGAAGGGGTGGTGGGGTGACAGCTGCTGATAATGGTAAAAAAAAATGAGACTTCTGGCATGCAAATGGGCATGATGATTATTCAGTGATAAGTTTGTCACTGAAAAAGCTTTTCTAGGTAAGTGAAACTATTTTTAAGAGACATCAGAAAAAATATATGCAGATCATTTAAATTGAGTCTGGAAGCTGTTGTTAATTAAATGTTTTTGTAGAAACATTACATTTGGTGGATGTTTGTTTTCAACATTATCCACATATTAGTGTATGTGCCTGTACATATTATCAAAACTCCTACAACCTAGCTGTAATTACTTACATATCAATAAATATCATTCATGTTTTTGTTGAATTTATTATGACTATGAAGAATTGGAAATCCAAACAATCAAAAGCAATCAACTACTCTATGGTTAAGATTAGATGATGATGTATTTAGATATAGAAGAACCCTTAGAAATCATCTAGTTTCATCTTCCAATGAGAGATGAAGAAACTAAGACCTAAAGAGGTTAACTGATGAGAAGCCAAGACCATAGGGATAATAACAGAAGTAGGATGTAAACCCAGGTCTTCTGGCCCCAAATCTAGTGCCCTCTTTCTAATGTCTATTGCTCCAGTCTGTCTCCTCCCTTGTGAATCAAAGGAAAAGTTGAACATAAAAGTGTGATAGACTTTGTCATGATACCACTTCCCTAAAGAGCCAGATATTTTATTTTTCCCACACTGGTTTTCACTTATCATGAACATGTTGATATGCACTAATGCCACAGTGGATCTGTGATCTCTGGATTTGGCTATTCTCAAATGATTGGAAACAATATATGGTTATACTGCCACCTAAATCTCATATAAGCATATTTTACCTAAATATGGTCATATATGCCCATATGTCCATCAGCAAGAAGCCCCATGGTCTAGTGAATAGAGATTTGGCTTTGGAGTCTGGAAGATTTGGGCAAATGTTCCTCTTTGGACATATGTTGTTTCTATGACCCTTAGGAAGTCAACTTCTTAGTATTTCTATAAGTTAAAGAATGAATAAAATTTTTAAAAAAGAATAAAGAATTCTTAAGTTAAAGAATAATGATGGAATTGTTTTGTTTTTTTTTCATGATGAGCTGATTTGTATTGATAAAATCATAGATCCAGACCTTAGTATCCCCAAAAATAGTATCTGGAGGGCAACTAGGTTGTTCAGTGGATTGAGAGCCAAGCCTAGAGATGAAAGTCCTGGGTTCAAATGTGAATTCGACATTTCCTAGTGGTGTGACCCTGGGTAAGTCATTTAACCCCAATTACTTAGTCCTTACTAATCTTCTGCCTTGGGACCAATGTTTAGCATTGATTCTAAGATGGAAGGTAAAGATTTTTTTAAGCATCTTAGCAAGTAAAATTATATTTAAACAATATATTTCACCATCACTTTGGCCATTAATAATGAATTAAATAGAGCTATGTCCTGGTCTCTGTGGGTACTCCCTATATTGGTAAAGTTCACAACACTTTTAAACTTTCTCAAGCCCTGCTATTTTTGCCTACCTCTTTCCTTAAATAAATCTTCCATTCAGATTTCTTCAAATGCCCTTAAGGTCTCTTTCTTTCTTTTTTCTTTTCTTTTCTTTTTAAATATCTCAGAAGTCTCAGTAATTCAGTTAGACTGACAAAGAAAAAGAAAAATTCTAAATCTAAAAATAGGCTATTCATGTGCACCCAAATCAATGTAATCACTTTGAGTGAATTAAGCAGTTGATTTCAGTTAAGAGTTGCCTGGGGCTACTGAGAGATAACCTGCAGAGGTGGAAGGGGCCTTCTACACCTATGTTCCCTTGCAGTGATGCAATCATCTATCCATTTTTTTAAAATTGTGAACTATTCCAGTGTTCCTAGAATGCTCCTGAGTTCTGTAGCAGTTGCTGAAGTAAATTGCAAAGATCAATCAGTTGGTATATTCTTATACTTTTTATAGGTTTGGCCCACCTCTTGTTGGTGTCCTAGGTTACTGCTCTGGACAATCTCTTTCTTTTATATTACAATCAATGAATCTTTCCATTTTCCTTTGGATTTCTTGTATTCTCAGTTTAGTAGGTATAGTAGTATGGAAGATAATTTTTTACTCTACTGCCTATCCTGAGTTAACTCTAATTTAAGTACCTCACTAGATTGTGAAGACAGGATTAACTCTCCTTTGTCTACCTTTGGATTGAATCAACACAAGCTTGGACTAGGTGGAGGAGCTTCCCTCTTGGAAGAGGCTGTATGATTACTCACTACAGGTCTTCCTGGTTGAGAGCTAATTAATCTCTGCCTGGATTAAGATAGGATAGGTAACTTTTCTATCCCCTTTATATTTCTCTACTTTATTGTTTCCTCTCTGTTTTTTTTTTTTTAATAAATTTCTAACTCCAGATATAATAAATATTGGTGACCACATAATTTCATAAAATTATTGTCCAACCACTACTTTTCACCTTTACATTAGGAAAAAGCATCTAAGTTGCAGTCATAAGACTCAAGTTTAAATCCTGACTCTGACAGTTTAATTTGGGGCAGTTTAATTAATGGACAAGTCAAAACTATTTCTTTCCTCCTTTTTTCCCCTCCTTCTCTCTCTCTCCTTCCTTCCTTCCATTCAAAAGTCTTTTTTCTGACACATACTAGGCAAATCACTTAACCTCTCAGCATTCTGGGCAACTCATTTAGGCTATAAGTTCCAAAGAAGGTATTGACTTGCATTTATAACAGTTTCCTAACAAGAAATTCCTTATGCTAGGAAAAAAAAAATCTTAGGTCCAGTCCCTGTCCCTGTCACTAGTAGTTAACCTTCTGATAATAAGGCTAAAGCCAACCAAATTTGCTTGCAGACCTATAATTTCCAAACATCGTACTGATGTCGGGGTTCTGTGACCAGTGAAATGTCCACAATGGAACAGAGAAGGCCTCAGAAGGTATTTTCAAGGACATCCGTCTCTGACATGCAGTTTTCTTGCATAATCTTTTATTTTATTCTGTTTAATTTGGAGACTTTGGGAGTCTCCAAATTTTGGAGTTTAATTGGAGACATCTGGAGACTTATGACATAGTTGATACACAAGATTTTCCCTGGGATCCCCATTACACTTAAACAAATACAGACAGGGAATACTAGCCAGGGAACATGATTCTTTAAGAGTTGCACAGTTCAGCCTCTACGCCATCTTGAGCGGTCATCATCCTCTTCTGCCTCTATCCAGTTTTTCCCAACATACTCAACTGCATAGCACATCATATGGGTCAGTTGAGGAACATGAGCCCAGAAGCCTGGGCTCCTTCTTATTTTTACGTGCTGGCATCTGAAAAATGTGAGAGAAGTGGATGTCCTTGACCAAAGCTCTGGGCAGCAGCCGCTGACTTTCGGCTCTCCCAGCTCACCTGTCTTACCTCCCTGACCTTGACAATCCATCCAGCTCTTCTTTGTGGGGTTGAAGATGACCCGGGTTCTCCAAGGCTACCTACCGGCACAGCATTAGCTCTGGCTAATTCTGCCAAGCCAAGCCGGACAGACTTTGATTCTAAGGGTGACAGAGTAGAGTGAATCTCAAAGAATAAAAGAATAATCAAGAGAGAAAGAAATGGTTTCCTCAGGAACAATTCCATCGAAACAGAAAACAGAAACAAAAGCATGTTTTACAAAGGATTCATAAGTCCCATTGTAAAGGGTTCTAATTCATTCAGCGCTCACACATTTTTGTTTCAATCACTGAGTATAGCCCCACACCAGAGCCACTTTCAATGGCAAAAAAATAATGTCATTTGTATTTGTGCAGTAACGGGAGACAATTTTCCCCAAGAATGAATAGTATACAAACACCTAAGCCAGCCACGGGGCTTCCAGGAGGGCATAAGAGAATGAAAAGAAAACGAGTCTTTCGCACTAAAATTCCCTGTTTAGTGGCGCTGGGAAGCATCACGTGACCTTCCATATTTAGGACCCCAGCACGAAGGAGCTGGAGCTCGGCTCCCCACTGTCAGTGCTAAAGAGATTAGTGATGTAATTGTCATTGAATCTGATGTCCTCTTCCAAAAAGAAGGGAGCCGAATTTGAAATGCAAATCAGAATTTATTGAATCTTTTATGACAAAGCGGAAGAATTAAAGTCCTTTGACTTACAATGAGAAAAAAAAAGAATGAGGTAAAAAGATAACTAGATGAGGACTATGTGTTTAGCAAAGGAAGAAATTACTGGCTATAATAAGAAGTCAATTTCTTGGAGATTTCATTATGACCTGAAAAATGTTTTTTACTTCATGATCTAATATCAGAATTCGAAAGCAAAAGATCATCTTTTAGGCTTGTGATGAACCATCCAAATATCTTGCCTGACTCCATGCCATTTACCCAGAACCCAGAAGCCATGGGATGAATCTTAAGCACATGGATTCTTCCCACCCCCACTGTAGCCAAAGGGAATTCAAGTGTGTAAGCACCATGTCCAATGGGTATAACTCTGATTAGTGATCTTGGGAGTGGATATACAAGTCTCAAGCTGTGAAGGAATGAGGGGTCCTGCCAGGCATCTCTAAGAGGCTCGAGGCTGAAATGCAACATCAAGACAGTTGATGGCAAGAGTGAGCATTGAGACCCAAGGAAAGAGTATTCAGTGGATCCTAAGATCTGGGTTCCAGTTCTGATTCTGCAGTGTAGCTGTGTAATCTGGGACAATTCACTTAACCTTTCTGATCTTTGGCTTTCCCATCTCAAAAACTAGACAATTAACTTAATTTTTCTGAGCTTTGACATTCCCATCTCAAAAACTAGAGGGGAAAACAGACAATTCACTTAATTTTTCTGAGCCTTGACATTCCCATCTCAGAAACTAGAGGGGGAAAATGTGTAAGAGGGCTCTCAAAGGGCTCAGTAATATCAGTGGAATAGGACCTTGTGTGTCCAAAAACTTTTAGCTCCTTGAAGGAAAGAACAATATTGCATTTTACCTTTGTATCCCTGATGCCTGCAGAGCACAGTGGCTCCCAATGGTTGGTGCTTAATAAATATTTGTTGAATTGGTTAGCACTGAAATGAAAATGAATGGATTTTGCAGACAGGAGGATTTGGGTCAGCAAATATTTATTTAACAAGAACAGCTATCTATCAGAGAGTATAATGGGATTGGCAAAAGGCAAGGGGTTACTCTTCATTGGAAGTCTTCAAGCTTTGGTGAGATCACCACTTGCTTAGATAAATGGTGAAGGGAATGCTAGTTTAGAGATGACTTTGCCTGAAAGATGGCCTTTGAGGTGTCCAATCACTCTGAGACTCAATAATCCTCATGGACCTCTAGCCCTATAATCTATTTTTATATTGAAAAAAATTGTAGGATGCAGACCTAGAAATTATGAGGGGTGAGATAACAATAGACCTGGAGTCTTTAGATTTAGAAGAAAGCTTCATTGCAAAGATAGAGCTTGAGCTGGAATCGGTAAGGAATCACAGGATTTCCACTGGTGAAGAGAAGACTTTGTCACAAGCAACCCATTGTCAAATCAAAATATTTCCTTATAGCAGTTGGTAGCATATCATCCTACCCATTTTTTTTTATTTTTAAATTCTCTACAATATAACATGCTTCCTAAAGCATGGTTCCCTAAGGACAGGGCTGCTATCTCTCTCTTGTATTTATATCCCTGGTGCCTAGCATTAGTATCTTGTATATAGTAGGTATTGATTGAATAAATATATAACAAATGAAAATAATGAAAAAATTATATTTACATTATGCTTTTAATTTTACAAAGTGCTAAATATATGTTATCTTATTTGATCAAACCTGTGAGAGAGGTGCTATTATTTTCATTTTATAGAACCTCCAGGGAGGTTAAATGAATTGTCATCCAGGAAGTAAGGTCAGGCCAATAAAAATCAGCTCTGGCAAACTCAACCAATCTGGAACGACTTCAACTATTAGAATAGGTCAACTTTCTGTAGAGCCATAAGACGTAATGAGAACAAATATACACATCTCCATTTCACAGAGAAGGAAACTAACTATAGCTCAGTGAAGTCAGAAGATTTATCCAAGGTCACACTTTTAGAAAGGATCAGAATCAAAATTTGAACCTAGACCTCTGCTGACTCAAGCCTCACAACCGTTTCCATATTAAAGACATTGTCTTTTAGGGACAGATACTGAATATGGACTGGCCTTGCTAAGGTCAGCAAAGCTCATCAAAAAAAAAAATAGAAGATTTTCTCTTTTGGGAGTGTTGGGGGTTGGCAGCTACAACATCTCAAAGTACTAAAGAGTAAAATAGTTCAGATTTCAATCAGAGGAGAAAGTAACCCCATTGATGCAATCATCAGCCTTTCAAAGTATGGAAGAAGGAAGTAGCAGCCTATAATTGAAGAGAATTGTTTAGGGAAAAGATTCTCAATTGGAGAAAGGCTATAACAAAAACATCTTCTTAGAAAATCTTTTTGATGGACTGTTTTGGGGATTCCTAATGGATGTAGTTAATATGCATTTTTTATGCTCAGCAGTGGTTTTTATTATGCATATGTGCCTGAAGGCTTAAGGGAAGGGTATATTTTTTTATAAATTGAAAGAATAAGTTAAATCAAACTAAAGCCACATGTGATGTTTTGTAGTATTTGATGTGACTGAAGAATATGCCATCCATGAAACACATCTTATTTCAGAGAGCTTTCCATTTGGAGGTATGCTCCCTTATAGAGATTTAGAGGATATGTTTCCTGGAAATGGGATGGATATGTAAAGAAAAGTTTGGACACTGATAAATGGTCGACAAACTCAAGAACATGCTTTAATTTATAAAAGGGACATCTGTGGTCAATATAGTGAATGGGTGGTGCCACAAAGGACAGAGAGCCAGGCCTGGAGTCAGGAATCCCTGAGGTCAAATCCAACCTCAGATACTTGCTAGTTGGGGGACTCTGGGCTAATTGCTTCATCTCTTTTTGCCTCAGTTTCCTCAGTTATAAAATAGAGGTTAATAATAATACCTACCTCCCAGGGTTTTGATGAAGGTCAAATGAAATAACAATATAGAGAGCACTCTGGAAATCTTAAAGTAGTTTGTAAATGCTATTATTATTTTACTGATTCACCAGCTACTATGTGCCAGGCATTATGTTAATTGTTTTAGGCACTAGGGATATAAATATAAGTATTAAACAGAAGCTGCTCTTAGGTATGTACATACATATATATGTGTATATACACATGTATATGTAACACTTTGCATAGACATATTAAACCTATATACATACTAAAATAAAAATATAATAGTTTTTATTATGTAATTTAGAATTATTATCATTAATTACTATAACATGTATGCAATACTTGAAGATGTGTTATCTTCCCAAAAGAAATTGTTCCTTTGGGCTCTTACTATTATATCATTCTTAGTATAGTACCATGACTTTGGTTCTATAATGGATTATGAATCAAGGTCTTCTTCCACTCTCTTTTTAACTCCCTATCCCCCATCCAATTTATCAGCTCAATGTCTTGCCCCTTTACATTGGTAAGCTTAGTTACAAATTGAATTCTGAACATAACATTTCTTCCTTTCTTCCTTCCTTTCTTCCTTCCTTTCTTCCTTCCTTTCTCCATCCCTCCTTTTCTCCCTCCCTCCCTCCCTCCCTCCCTCCCTTCTTTCTTTCCTTCCTTCCTTCCTTCCTTCCTTCCTTCCTTCCTTCCTTCCTTCCTTCCTTCCTTCCTTCCTTCCTTC
>NC_058133.1:50279187-50336900 GCF_016433145.1 Gracilinanus agilis
TATATATATATATATATATATATATATATATATATATATGGATTCAACTTGTGTGGCCTTTTAAACTTTTTTTTTCAATCTCTTCCCCCTTTTATTTTTTTCAAAATGTGTTCTGATGTATTTAAGTACTTTGGTAAAGAAAGAAAAAAGTGTTGATCCTTTTAAGATGAAATTCTACTGGGCACCCAGGCTGGGAGCTGGGCTAGGCAGCTACTTGTAAAATGCCTATTAAGGAGAAAATTAGAAAACACAAAGAGAGTACATGCCTGGAGCCCTGTAAATTAGCTCTGATAGGAACTTCAATAGCCATGGGAAATTCTGGCTCCTAAAGAGTCATTTTCTTCATTTTGAAACTTTTGGTTTAGTTCAGAGGCACACATGAGTAATACACATGAAATCTTTCTGCCCCCACAATTATGCTATCTCACACTACTTCCAACCTGTACTTTAGCAGACCAGATAAGTTTTCCTACTGCCAAGTCTTTGCTCATACTCTTCCCTGGCTATTGGTGCTCTCTGAGCCTCAACCAGTGGGATTTGCCTTTGTTTTGTTTTGTTTTGTTATCGTGTTACCAGTGCCTAGAATAGAGCAGTACATGTAACTGGGGGGGGGGGTTAATAAAAACTTTTAAAATTGAATCAAATCCTTCAAGGTGTAACTAGATGATATTTCCTTCCTCCAAAACTTCCTTAACTTCTTTATTCAAAAATGATCTTTTCTTCTTAAGACCTTGTGTCCAGTATGTTACTTGTATCTACTTATTCTCTACTTGAATTGATTATATGTGTGTGAGACTGAGGGGATCAAGGAAAGAGATAAGTAGAATCAATACCATGAACAACGCAAAGCTTGTTGAATTAATGGTAGAATTGCAATGTCTAAATATGACACATGAACTGATAGAGGATAGATTCTCCCATTCCCTGGAGGAGTATCAACCAGGGCCAGTCAAGAAGGTTGTTGGAGCTTCAGAGACACATAGAAGCAATAGATGGTTGCTCATTTATGCTTGAGATATCTGTTTACTCCAAGAGAAATATGATTCCTTAATATAGGACTGAAATAAGGCTGGGAAGACACTAGATCTTTAACTTCAAAAGTATTAAAATATTTCCAGACCTAGAGAGGAGTATCTAGTGATGGGGTTTAATTTTTAATCCTTGCTTAAAATTGTATTTTGTAGAAGTAGCTAAAAGTTAGTTCCTGCCTTTTTAAAGTTACCTCGTACCTGGTTTATCTTGTATATATCTATTGATGTCATGTTGGCTCCCTCAATAGGGCAGGCACTTGCTTTGGGGTTTTCTTTGTATCACCAGTGTTTAGCACAGATTAATAAATGTGGGCTGATCAGCTGACCAGAAGACCTCCAAGTTTGTTGGCTAAACTTCTTCTGGAGAATTCAAGCAAGAAGATAGAAAAGGGTCACAAAACGTGAAGTATAGATAGGTTGTGATTTGCATAGTTAGACATCCATCAATGAGATCACAGATCCATTGAATTATGGAAGAAAGCTTATTTCAAAGTCCTCCAAGCTCTCTTTTAGTTCTATTTCTTTGATCTTATAATTTAATTAATAAAAATATTTCTATTAAAAAAGACTGAATGGTAGATTATCTATGTAAAATAGAATGTAAGCTTCCTAAAAACAGGAACAGTTTCATTTTTGTTTGCATCATCAGTGCCTTGAATGTATGAATTCCTTAATAGATGCTGATTGAATAAATGAAAAAAATGGAGTGACCACCTAAGAAATTGATCACTTGTTGGTAGATGAATCTGTCACTAGAAGCAGGATACAAACACTTATAACATTTACAAATCTCACATAGTCTAAGACAATGCAAAATCTCTCTGGCTGACCAATCTGATTTAGATTTTCAGCTTTCTTTATTCAAAATCCTCATGAGTGAGCCTGTTTTTATTTCTACCAAATTTCACAATAACTTAGGAGAGAGGGGGTGGAGGAAAGGTAGGCAAATGGACAAAGAGCCAGAGATATAGAGAAAGACAGAGACAGACAGACAGACAGACAGACAAAAAAGACAGAAAGACAATGCGTATCTGTATGCGGGTGAGGTAAAAGGAAGAGATACAGGGCATTAAGGTGAAGGCTGGATGGAAGCAGGGCATCTTGTCACCTTCATTCATAGGATTATAGATTTAGAATTGGAAGGGAGTTTAGATATTACCTGGCCTATTTTATTTATAAATGACCAACCTGATGCCCAGAGAAAATGAATAACTTGTCCAAAGTCCCATAGTCAGTAAATGGTCTTCAGTCCCTGCTCATAGTAGGCACTTCATTAATGTTTATTGATTGATTGAATTCAGAATGCACCATCCTATCCTCTGACTTTGAATCTGATAGTCCTTCCATGACATCATTATTCATCTTTTGACTTGGGGAATCTTAGCATGTCAGAGGAGCTGGCATGGGAATGAGACATGGTTTCGGGATGGACCAAGGTTAGGCAGGTCCTGAACACTCCCCGTTTAAAAGGCTAGATTTAGACCAATGTCAATCATTATTGATTGGAAGGAAGCAGCAGTTGACCTCTTCCCTGAAATCTTTACTGACTTCCCGGTTACCCACCCCATCCTCTGACAACCTGCTGATCTTAAGGCTTTAGAGAAATAAGAAAGACTCTTCTTTTACTCAAAGGATGAGGGAACCTGGACTAGGCAATTCAACCCCATTACAGTGACAGCAAGCCTTCCCCCAGGGACCAGTTGTCAGGGCTCACATCTTTGGTGCTTTCTTAGCCCCGTATAAAAACTCAGCCTCTTCTTTGTCTGTATTCTTTGCTTTCCTCTGTTCTTCTAGAGAGAAAGACAGTGGCTATTTTGATTCTTCAGATCCATTTAAAGAATTCACACATTTGTTGACTGCAGGAAAATTTGCAACTGTGTTTATTGGAACATATGGATATTTACTACAAATGCTTTATTACTTAGGGCTGCTTTCACATACTATATTCATATTTGGGGTAATGGAAATAACCTAATATTGGTAGAATAACCCATTTATAACCATAATATGCTGCACAAAATAATTGTGCTCAATCTCAATAATGAAAGGGGTATGTGAATATTTAATTGTATGTTAATTCCATCCTATGCATATTTATTTGACATACTTATGCTCAGGGTAAGTTTGGTAGAATTACTGCTATCATTATTTCGATTGATTTGTACTAAACAAAATGTGAAAGGCTTCCCGTCACCTGAGATAACAGCTTGCAGCCATAATTATGGAAAGTCCCCCTGAAAGGAGATTTCAAAATCTTGGGAGGATTTATTATGCCACATGATAAATAGAAAAAGAAATAGGGTAAGAGAAGATTTCTCCTGAAAAGTAAATCTGAAAATAAAGAGTGGGAGTCCCAGAAATGCTTAATCTACTGAAAAAAAGTTCAACCTCTTATAATCTGGAGTTCTTTCTTCCTTTTCCCATAGTGGATGTTATTATATCTTTAAAAGCAAATGATAAGTAATAATATGAGTTCTGATGCCAGAATCTGGTTTAGTATTATTTTTCTTTAATTGAGACAAAATAGTGCTTTGAGAAATAAGATACACACAATTACCACAAATGGGTAAAGGAAAATAATATTGCAAAACATTGGAAATGATCAATGCAATGACCAATTGTGACTTTAGAAGACTGGAATTAAAGCAGACCTCTCCTGCTGCTTTTTGGAAGAGAAGTGGAATCTGGGTATGGGGTAATGCAGCCTTTCTTAGTAATAGTTAATATGTCTGTTTTTCATGACTGTGTTGTTGTTCCTCAGTCATTTTTCAGTTAAATCCAACTCTTCATGACTACATTTTGAGGTTTCCTTGGCAAAGATACTGGAGTGGTTTGCCATTTTCTTTTCCAGCTCATTTTACAGAAGAGAAAACTGAGACAAATAGGGTTAAGTGATTTGCCCAGGGTCACACAGCTAGTAAGTGTCTGGGGCCAGATTCGAACTCAGGAAAATGAGTTTTCTAGACTCCAGGCTCTGTACTCTATCCACTGAACCACATAGTAGCCCCTTAAATTAACTATCAATTGGGTTTTCTTGACAAGGATGCTGGAGTGGTTTGCCATTTCCTTCTTCATTGCATCTGGTGGACCCTTTCATGAATGAACTTTAGTACAATTCTGTGGCAGCAGGCAGTCATTAGAAAGTGACAGTACTCTTAAAAAGAGCATCAACTTATTATGAAAGGTATTGAAGTAAGTTAAACCATATAGCGGTTTATTTGTCTAATATCCTTTTCTTTAAATGTAGAAATGCAGGTTTTGTTTGCATTTGTAAACATTTGGAATAAAAAAAAGAAATGATAAAAAATAAGATGATTGGGTAAAAATAAAATAAAGAAAGACATTTTGCTCATCATTTGTCATTTGAAAGTTAAAATAAGAATGAATTACTTGAGAGTACGTGGAGAGGTTGGAAGGTGCTGTCACCCCAAACTCAGATCCGAGGCCCTTTTCTTGTTCATTTTCTCTTCCTCCTCCTTTTTCATTTGCTGATCCCATCAACGATTATGGTTTTGTTTATTATCTCTATCCAGATGACTTTCAGTTAAATTTGTCCACCTCTAACTTCTTTCCTGTCCTCTAGTCTGACATTTCCAACTGCTCATTAGACATCTTGAACAGGATGTCTCATAGACAGCTCAAACTGAACTCATGTTTACCCCCAAAATCTTTCATCTTTATACTTCTCTCTTACTATTAAGACTATGACTATTCTTCCAGTAACCAATGCTGAAACATAAATATCATCCTTGATTCCTCACTCTCTCAGCCCCCCTCATCCACTTACTTGCCAATTCTGTGTATTTCTACCTTTATAGCAACTTCCATAAACACTTCCTTCTTTCTTCTGACACTGCAAACACCCAGATGCTGGTTCTCATCCCCTCACGCCTGGACTATTGCAATAGCCTTCTGACTAGGCTTCCTTTTCCAAATCTCTTCCTATTCCAATTCATTCTCTTTTCAGCTGTCAAAGTGATTTCCCTAAATCACATTTCTGACCATATCATGCATATCCCCCTTAGTCAATAAACTCCAGGGACTCCCTATCACTTCTGGAATCAAATACAAAACTCCCTCTGGCATTCCAACTCCTTTTTGCAAACTGGCCTCTTCCTACCTTTCCAATCTTCTTAAATACAACTCTTTTCTCTTTTCTGTGGGATCCAGTGACACTGGCTTTTTTTTTTTGCTATTCCTCTCATAATCCATCTCCTGATTTTTTTGTTCTTTAGTCACTTTCAGACTTACTGGAATCAATCTAGTATAAATATTGGAATGGTTTGCCATTTCCTTAGCTAGCTCATCTTACAGATGAGGAAACTGAGGCAAATAGAGTTAAGTGACTTGCCCAAGGTCACATGGCTAGTAAGTGTCTGTGGCTAGATTTGAAACTCAAATTTTTCTGAGATCCCAGTACAAACTAGCTAGTTGCCCAACCAATTCCCCATTTAGAATGCAAACTCTTTGAAGACAGAATTCATTTCATTCTTTGTACTTATACTTCCAGTATCTAGCACTAGACCTACCATATCCGAGGTACTTTAAAAAAATAACTGAATGATTGATTGATTGACTTTTGGGTTTCAAAAAAATATTAAGAATGATCTGGCAATTAAACCCACTTGTGAAGGACTCACTAAATGATAACAATGCTTAAAAATCCCTAGTTTAAGCTTAGTTCAGCAATAGAGAATAGTTCTGTCAATGTGAAACACCAGAGGATTTCCATGGCTTTTTCACTCTCAAAATGAATCCTGAAAACTTTACTGATTATATGTCTCCTCTTCTCAATGTATTGTTTAGTAGATAGAGTGGAGGACAGAAGTCCTGATGAAAAGCAAATGGACTGAGACAGACTTTGTGAAGCTGAGATCTCGCTGTTAGTACTGTTCATAAACACTAATTCGGAAATGTTACAGTCTGGTGGATTTCTCTGTTCCTCTACTGTAAGCCATACTATTTTACATAAAGCACATTGATGTTTTCGATTCTGTCGACTTCCAAGTCAAAGGATTTGACATTGCTACATCTACCTCCTCACATTCAACTTTCCTCTTTTGTTTTCCCCAAGTCACACGCCTACTGCCCCACATTTTTGATGGGGTTTATTCAAGGAGGTTTATTTTACTTACCTTTCTGACTTAGAAAAGGGAACCTTAGAATTATTATAGGATATAAAATTTATTTTTGGTTAAGAAAGGGAAACACCTTCAAGCCATGCAATTTTAGGGTTAAAAGACACAAAGAATGGAAAGATTTGAAAATATGTAGAATATTATTGCATGCTGACTTGTTCATATTACAATTTGTGTATTGAGTTTTCTCTACTCATAGAGATGAGATACTTGCATTCATTTGCAAAGGTACATTGGTGCTCTGAAAACCTCAACTTTTTCAATTCCTGTCTTTTTAAGAAAATAGGCAGACAATTTAGACTTTTGAATTGAGTTTTTTTTTTCCTCTTGCAAAAAATGTAAACCCAGAAAAAGCAAGGTTGGAAAGGAAAAGTAGTATCTGAAAAAAGAAATTTCATAATAATTCATTCTCTAGATCTATGATCAGAAGCATGGATAAATTTTTTTAGTTTATGCAATAAATCACTCCATTTTCCAGGAAAAAAAAAGATTAATTCAGAGATGATATGAAAGAGTACAGCAAATGATCAATTCAGAGTTAAAGAATCTGAGATTAAAATACTTGATTTTACTTATTATTTTGTGATTCTGGACAGGTCACTTAACCTCCTCAGGATGCAGTTTCCTACTATAGATAATAATTAATAATTTTAACAAATTAGTACCAGTACTCTCTATTGCATTTGTTCATATTTCTTTTGTGTGCCTATGTGGATATGGATGTGGTTTAATGTTATTCACTTTGATTAAACAATTGTAGAGAATAATTAATAATAAAAACTAGTATTTCTATAATATAAATTTATTTCATTTTAACTTCATAACAATCCTGAGTGGCTATATTCCACCACCACCCCATTTTACAGATAAAAAAACTGAAACAAAGACTAAATAATTTGCTTAGGGTCACACACCTAGCAAGCATCTGGGGGCTAGATTTGAACTTGGGTCTTACCAACTCCAGATGAGACATTTTACATACTATACTACTTAGTATTCTCTATAAAATATCAAAAGGTTAGACTAGATGCATCCTTAGCTTCTGTCCAGTTCTGAATCTATGCTCCTATGAAATCTTATTTTTTATGATCCTCTCTATTAATTTTCATGATCTGAGAGTCAGAAGCTGTGGGTTTAAAATATGATCCTGCCACTTTTACTTATGAATCGAGGATAACTTATGTCCTACCTTCTTCACAAGGGCTGTTGTGAGAATCAAATGAGAAAATACTTGTGAAAATGTTTTGTACACAGTAAAATCTTCTGTTATTATAAAGGATTCTCACTTTTTATTATTCCTTTGTGAATTATTATATGATCAAATGAGATATTTTTAAAAGTTTGACATTTTTAATGTGCTTAATAAATTCTTTTTTCCCCCTAGTTCCTACCATATGGGCTACTGGTTCCTTTCTTTGCCTGTGCCCCAGGATTCCATCTCTAAATATTTCCTTCCTTATTCCATTTTTTCGCTCCCAATTTTGGACTTCTTTGTATTGTGTTAAGTTCATTCTTGCCTTGGGTATTAAATTTCATTAAAATTCACTCAGCCAGAACACTGCTGTTGTATGCATACAAGCCAGACAAACTTGGTCAACTTATTACATATTTGTGCATTATTCTGAAATTTACTTATCCTGAAAAAGAAAAACAAAACAAACAAAAAAGCTTAGCAATTAATTTTGATTGTGGGAAACTCTTTCCATCTTCAGACCTTGCCTAGTCGTTCAACTCTTGCTTAAGTCTAGCTTTCTCCCTGTTTCTCTGACTGCTAAGTCTTATAATTACAAGAGCATTGAATTTTTGAATCAGATGCCTTGTGTTTGCAGCCCAGCTCTGCTAGATGTTACCTTTGTGATTTTTGGGGAATTTTATTATCTTGGTTCAGTTTCTTCTTTGTAAAGTGAGGATATTGGACATAGGTCAGTAGAAAGAGTTTGAAATTTGGATTTGGGGACAAAAGAGCTGGGTTTAAATTGAGGTTTTGACACTATCTCTGGGACCTAAAAAAATCATTTTATTTCTTGTGACCCTTATTTTTCTCCTCCATAAAATGGAGGGAAAGGTAGTTATATATTTCTTATTCATATATTTATTAGTTTCCTCATCTATATAATGGTAGGAAGAGTAGTTCTAGATAGCCTCTAATATATTTCCTATCTCTAATGATATGGTCTTATAACACTTTGATTGCATGACATCTTAGGTTCTTTCACAGAATTTCAGGTATGGAAAGGACCTTAGAAACAATGGAGTACAATATTTTCCAAAACAGAAATTGCTACTCCAACATCCCTGACAAGTAGTTATCTAGCCCAGAGGTGTCAAACTCTCCTCTGTGTGGTGGGCAACACTTCTGAGCCCAGTGGTACCAGATTATAAAAATATATATATATATAATAAATAAAAATTCAATACAAAATAGATAATATTAATTTGTGTTTTATTAAGCCATAATGCAAGCTACAGGGATTGGTTTCTATTTAAAATTGATGCTATGGTTAAGCCTCTTTTTGGAAACTTTAGTAAGAGTGCGTCAACTATTTCCCAAGACAACACATTTCACCTTTGGATAACAAAATTTTAGAGGTTTTAAAAAAATCCCTTACCTTCCATCATAGAATAAATACTGTGTATTGGTTCCAATGTGGAAGAGTGGGAAGTGCTAGACATTGGTGGTTAAGTGACTTGCCCAAGAAAATGCAATTAGGAAGTGCTGAGGCCATATTTGAACTCAGGACCTTCCATCTCTAGGACTGGCTCTATCTCCCCCTTTAGAGATTTTTTTTGCTTCATTGCTTATTGTTGGTTTCCCCTTGATATCAAGGCTAGCTTGACCTCTTTGTAACCACCATTTATTGCTCCTTGTATTTCTACATCCTCTCCTCATGAAGTCTTAAGATTACATTAATTTTCTTGTCTGGCATAGCAAAAAGAAAAGAAAGAAATAGGAAGACCTATAAAAATCTGTTTGAAGTGATTCAGTGTGAAAGAAGCATACTCAAAAGAATAATACAGGAACTCTCCACAACTGTTTAATCAAAGTGAATAACATTAAACCACATTCACATCCATATAGGCACACAAAAGAAATATGATCAAATGCAATGGATAGTATTGTTACTAATTGGTTAAAAGCTAAAATATGCCATTTCATTTTCTTCTTTTTATATATCTAATTGATCTTTATAAAAATAATAATTATAAAGCATTTATTTCTTTCCTCCTCCTACATACTGACAAAAGGAAAACAGAACCCTTGTAAAATGAAGCCAAGCAAATTTCCACATTGGCCATGTCCAAAAATGTGTCATTCTTCAGATTTGGTCCATCACTTCTCTATCAAGAGGTTACTCATTTGTTCCCTTTTTTTTCTTGCTTTCTTCCTTCCTTCCTTCCTTTCTTGCTTTCTTTCCTTCCTTACTTTCTTCCATCTTTCCTTTCTTTTTTCTTCCTTCCTTCCTTCCTTCCTTCCTTCCTTTCTTGTTTTCCTACACCTTTACCCTCCCACACTAAAGTATAAAAGCATAAGGTTTCATGGGTTATCAAGTAATCACTCTGTCATGGGCATCTTCTGTTTGTTTTCAGGAATGTTCTGAGTGAATGATTGATCCAAAGTCTCATTCACACAATTGCTTCCTTATATTTTCGAATATATTCTTTGAAAAAAAGCCTTTATTTTGGATTTATTAAACATCAACAAATATAAACATTTCTCTATACAAAAACAAAACAAAACAACAATAGAAAAAGAACTGCAGAGGAGACTGTGAATCAACACTAAAAATATTTTTGTATATTTATTTTTTTTAACCCTTACCTTCTCTCTTAGAATCAATACTGTGTATTGGTTCCAAGACAAAGAGGGACAAGGGCTAGGCAATGGGGGTTAAGTAATTTGCCTAGGTTCACAAAACTTGTCTGAAGCCAGGCTTGAACTAGATTCCAGACCTGGAGCTCTCTCCACTGTACTACTTTGATACCCCCCTTTTCATATAATTCAGTGTAAACATAATGATTGTCACATTCCCTGATGTGATTGATTACTGATATTTGGTCTTCCTGTCTCAGGTTTCTCAATTCTCTACCCCCTAATTCAATGAACTCCAGTATCTCTCTATTGCCTCTAGAATCAAATATAAAATGTTTTCTTTGGCTTTTGAATCCCTTCATAATCTAGTCATCTCTCCTCTTTTCAGTTTTCTGATTCCCTTTTCCATCCCCTCCATTCCTCCAATTTCCCCCCATCCCAATCCTGTGCTCTGGAATTAAGGGTTTCTGGTCTTTTTGCTGCTGCTTTCATAGGACACTTCATCTCCCAGACTCTGACTCCTCACTGGCTGTCCTGGATACTCTTCCTTTGGA
The DNA here is from genome assembly GCF_016433145.1 of Gracilinanus agilis. Lineage (NCBI taxonomy): Eukaryota > Metazoa > Chordata > Mammalia > Didelphimorphia > Didelphidae > Gracilinanus > Gracilinanus agilis. The sequence goes on from NC_058133.1 coordinate 50,289,722, forward strand.
TTTTCTGGCTTCTTTCAAGTTTCAGCTAAAATTTTACTTTCTGCAAAAAAACAAAAGTCTTTTTAACTTCCCAACTTAATGTTAATGTCTTCACCCTGTTGATTATACCACATATGTCCTGTACGTATTTCGGTAACATGTAGCTGTTTTGCATGTTGTCTTCTTTAGACTGTGATCATCCAGTGAAAAGGGACTGCCTTTTGCCTTTCTTTCTCTCCCTAGTAAATAATACTGTCCCTGGTATGTAGTAAATGCTTAATAAATTCTTTTCTTCTGTGGGAATTCCCAGTAGTACTAATGAATGTAGTTTGAGAGTATATTAATAGATAAGCAGGAGACAACTGGTTGTTAGAGACATATTTCAGGTTAAGTGATTCGCTCAAGATCACACATTGAGTAACTTTTGGAGGCTAAATACTATAGGTTTATTATCTCTGTCTTTGCAGATGACGAAACTGAGGTTTGGAGTCATTATTTGATTTATTGATAGTCACAAAGGTAAGAGAGACAATCAAAAACCATAATCTCCAATTTTATTCTTTCCACTATAGCACAATGCTTCTCACTTTTGGTGACATCTATGATCGGTGCTATATACCAAGAAAGAAAATCTTAAATTTAAATACTCTGTTCCTAGGTAATCTAAAGAGGGATCTTAAAATTCTATCATCAGTTCCGTGCTCCACAAACCTAGTTTCCCATTCATTCAGTGCTCAGAGACAATGCCACAACGTAGAATTATTAAAACATAGAAATCTTAATGACCAGAGCTTGATGCATTCCTGGAAATGATTATATTGATTGAAGCACTGAAAATTTGAAGCAGACTGTTTCTCTGAGAGGCCGCGAGACAGAAATCTTTGGCTTCATAAATCTAATTTGACTGACTGATGAAAAAGGAAAGGTCTATAAAGCGATGAACAGCTATTCTAGTAAAAGTGGCAAAAATTTTCCATAAAGAAATAATTGGTCATGTTGAATTCAGTGATAGAAAATTATGAATATATCTTATTTATAAAGTCCCTGATGTGAGATAGAGATGGATTGAGGTTATAAAAACCCATGTTTCCCTGCACAAGACCAAATCAACAGCTTTGATCATGAGTCTTTCCAGTGAGAAATGAAGCCACTGTTATTGATATTGATATGGGGGCAACATTGGTTATTTTTAAATTAAAAAATATACCAACAATCAAGACCTCCCCCTTTGCATGTCTTGCTACTTTCTTCCCCTGCCTCCAGCCCACCTTCCTCAATCCTTGGTTAAAATAAACCATCACAGCATTAAATCTGTCCACCACAGTTAATTACTTTGGCAGTATATGAGAGCATTTAGTTCCAGCACCTTCTCTCGATGGGTTTTGAAGACACAATTTAATATTAGTACGTAGGGAGGCTGTTGTACAGCTTAAAACCATAAAGACCATGTCAAGTGCTCGGAGGAATAATAAAATATTCATTTCAAGACAAAAAATTAAGTGGCTTAAGGAAGAAGCTGTTGTCTATCCCAGGAGTGGCTTTTAAGACTTTGATGGCTAAGCTTTGAACACATCTATTCTTAGCCCACCAAACCACACGTAATGAGACCTGAGTAACTGTCTGACTTCAATTGAGCCCAACACTGATGGAAAACCTCCAAGCCTTGCTTTCTATCAATGCATCCCTCTGAGAAAAAGGCCTTGTTTTCCTATCCCAGTCTTCTGTTTTTTTGACAATTTTATACTGAGAAAAAAGGCCTTCTATGATCCTGTAAACATGGGGAAAAAATAAATCTTCATCTCATAGAACTAACAGTTCATATACACAAATGCATAATGCATTCTATATGTAGTGTCTGCTTCCATTACTTCTTATAAACCTTGTCTATAATTTTTATTTACTGGAAATAACTTGATTTATGAATAGAGAATTCTAAACTAGATGTTTCTTTTTCCCAATCCCCACTCCTGCCCAAACTATGAAACTGTCTTTTCAAAAATATGAGTTAATAATACCTTTTTTTGTGTGGCATAAAAGATTGGACAAAAAAACAGGTGTCCATAGATCGGTGAATGGTGGGGCTGACTGCTGTGGTTTACAAATGTAATGCAATAGTATCGTGTCATAAAGAATAAGGAATGTAACAAATTTGGAGAAGTGCGAGAAAATTGATATGAATGGATACAGAGCAGAAAAAGTCGAACTAACAGATAGATACAATGGCTATGATAAACATAAATGAAATAATACCCAAAAGACAGTCATACTCTGATTAATTATAATGATCAGTCTTGGTTCAGAAAACCTAAGTGGAAAACATTTCCTCTTGCTACGGAGGTGGGAGATTGTGGGTGAGAAATATCGTATATTCTGTTTCATTGGGCTGCCTGGTTTATTAATTTTTTAAACCATTTTTCTTTGTTACATCAGAGGGTTCAGTGGTAGGAGGATGACTTTTGTCACACAAACGAAATTTTAAGTCATATGATTTAGAACAGGATAATAAAAAAGTGGAGGAAACATGACATGGGGTTTTGAACCTAGAACAAACACTGACTTTTATAATCACTGTGATAATGTGCAAGTTACTTTATTTCCTTCCATCAAATTTCTAAAACTATAGCTTTTGATAAAATATATTCTAATTAGTGGAGGCAGTTCCTACATCATAGAATTTGCTCCTGATTTTATACACTAGATCAACCAGTTGATCAATAAGCATCTATTAAGCGCCTTTTGTAAACCAGGCATTTTACTAAGTGCTGGATTTCTTAACTATTTTTGAACAGATCATGGACCTTTCTGACAGTATAATGAATTCTTTCTCAGACTCACAATTTTAAAGGCACAAAATTAAGTTGAAAGAATTAAAAAGGAGACTATATGTGTTTGAAATATAGTTGTCAGTTAACAAAAAAAAGTTACAGGCCTCAGATTAAGAACCCTTGTTCTAAGCCCAAATAACTAATTCTTCTCTTATATACTGATCTTCTCATTTGTGAAACCAGAGTTGTGAAACTCATTTGTGTCACTGGATCTGAAATCAGAAACACCTCAGGTACTTGCTATGTGACCTTGGACAAGTTGCTTAACCTCCCTATGCCTCAGTTTCCTCATCTGTAAAATGGAGACAATGATAGCATTTACCTCCCAAGGTGGTTGTGAGGATAAAATGATACAATATTTGTAAAGTGATTTGCAAACCTTAAAATGTGGCACGAATCCTATTATTACTACTACTTGTGTCCTCTCTTTTCACCCATAATTTTTCTCTAATTGGTTAAGCATCACCAGTTTCTTCAACTGAAAGTCATATAGTATGAGTTTGACCATCATTATGCATTCTTTTTCCAACTTATGAATATTATTCTTAAACTACAGTTGCCAAAACTGAATGAAATCCTCAAAATGTGATCTGACCAGGGAAATGTCACTTATTTACCATATTATTGTTTAGAAGTGAGAAAGAATAAAGAGAATAAGAGCAATTATTGAAACCTTAAAAAGCCTTATATTTGTTTCCTTATAAAACATTTTACATTAAAAAAAAACAAAACTTTTTTTTCAGACAATGGCTGCAAGGACTGAAGACCATGGCTGCCTTTTAATCTTCACTGCTAACCTGAATTTAAACAGCACCAGCCAACCCTGAACCAGATAAAACATCCAATTGTTTTTAAAGCAAAAGTCCATTTTCAATGGGGGGGGGGGGGGGAGGAGGCGTGGCTGGGAATGGAAGAGAAGCCAAGAGGCCATGGATGCTAAGAGTAGTTAAATTCAGGCAGTAGCTATTAAGACAGATGAAGTGTTTTAGGTCTGAAAGGCCAAGAGGCCACAAAAGCCTGGAGCCACTGAGAAAAGAGTCACAAAATTGCAAAGACTGAAGAATGGTGAATAGTCATACTAAAGACTAAAATGTCAAAGCCTCGCTTTCTTCTCTTCAATGTATTATAAAATATACATGCCCTACATGAATAGTATGCAGAAACCCTATGAGGGGCTCTGATGACAAGGACCTGATGTCACAAAGACCCCTTTCAAGTCAATGATCCCACAAATCAGTACTTTGTGGTATATTTCCATTTTTTTGTTGTTTTGTTAAAAAGAAAAAGAAGAAATCTGCTTCGATATAGTGAAAGCTCATGGAACTCGTTTGTTTTTTTTAAAGGTTTGCCTGGATATTTATCAAAGTTTGGGTGGTCCAGCAGGATTAATATTTTACTGAATTTTGTGCTTTTAATTCACATACTGCTTTAGGTTTAGTAACTTTTTTGATCTTTGGAATTCGCCAAACGATAGATTCTCAGAGTTGGAAGGGACATTGGTGGCCCTTTAGTTCATCCTATACTTGAATATTGGATAGAGCTACCTTCTTTTACAAATCCATTATAGGGTCATCCATTCAAGCATCCATTGCTTGAAGTCCTCCAGATACCTTTGTATTTAGGAAATACTGTTCATTATCAATAGAAGAACATTTTTCTGTTACTCAAGGAGGGATTGCTTCATGACAGCATAACCAAATTCAGCTTGATAAATAATTATTAAAAATCTACTATGTGTAAGAGATTGTTCTTGGTACTCCGAAGGCAAAGATAAAAGAATAAGAGAAAATCCTTGACTTTAGGAGCTTATGAAAAGGGTATATAATGCAAAAAACAAGTAAGTACAATGTAATTTTGAAAGGGAGAGGTAATAATGGAAGCTATCAGAAATAAGAGTTTAGAAAAGATAACATTTCATAGCTAGATGGAGCAGTGGATAGAAGAGAAAACTAAAATCTGAAGAGGTTATTGAATAATTTGCCCACAGCATTAAATGAGTCAGGATTCAAACTCAGGTCTTTTGATTTGTTCTTTGGGGTACATCACACTGATTGCCATTACATAAACTAGGAATTTGGGGAGATGTTTTAATCTGATGTTATAAGCCCACCATTTACTTTACTGCTCATTTTATTTGAAAAATAAGTTTCTACCTCCCCCTCTGTCCTTATAAGAGATATAAAGCTCAGTTTTTGAACTTTGTAAAGAGGGATTTATTTTTGGAGAGGTGGTCAGGGAGGTTTCCTTTAGGTAAAATCCAGAAAAAGATTGCATGGAGTTTTGAATTACAAATCAGGAATTTGCTCTACTTATAGATAGAGGTAACTTCCTGAAGCAAATTGGAATCCAGTTACAGTTAGGGTTATGCAGCACCTGCAGCCATGGACTTTCAGGAGGCATTTGTCCTTTAGCAGTAAACTACTGAGTACCTTTTCTAAGGATATATTTTTCAAAATTGGTACCTTTGGCATGACTTCCATATACTACCTTGGGCCCAAGGGCACTGTGGTATTCTGTTTAGCTTTAAGTACGAGGCTGAATTCCTATTAACTCTTTGTCTGGACATGTTGATTTCCTAGCTGATAGAGGATGCTTCGGAAATGAAAATAGTTGATGCCACTATTCAAAGACTTTGATAACTGATAATTGCCTCTTTCCTTTCCTTTCTTTCTTTCTTTTTTTAATTCTCACTTTTTGTCTTGGAATCTATACTAGGTAATAGTTTCTAGGCAGAAAAGCAGTAAGAGATAGGCAATTGATGTTATCTGTCTTGGCTAGGACCACACAACTAGAAAATGTCAGAGGTCAAATTTGAACCCAGGACTTCACATCTCCAAGCTTGTTTTTCTATCCGCTGAGTCATTTAGCTGCCCTGATAATTGCCTCTTTAAATTAAAAACATTGCATATTGTATTTATATATATATTTATATATAATAAAATCTTGATAATTATTTTTAGGCTGAATGACTGTTTGGCATAGGTACTGGGGACACTAAACAATTGTGCATAAGATACTTAATGAGGTTTATGATCTTAAGTCCTGACTAAGTACAGCTCCCTTTGAAGGGAAAGGGAGTCATAGAGAAACTGGAAACACTGGTTTCCTTTTTTTCACCAAGCTAAATTAATCATAATAAATTATATATATATATAACATAAAAATTATAATAAATAAATGAACTTTCACGAAGTTAAATTAATGACGCATATTGACAAGGAATTATCTTCTTTCAATCTTGCATTAATTTTTAAAATTTATCTTCTTGTATTTATTTATTATTTGTTCTATAAACAACCAAGACTTGTACTCATTTGCCTCTCCTGTGAGATGGTTCTTTATCTTTTTATCCCTCAAGTCTAGTACAGGGTCTGGTTCACAGTAGGTCCTCAATAAACGCTTGCTTATAGATTATTCCTACACATAAAAATACCATCATAGCCAAATTTAATGGAAGTAAGAAATAGGAAAATAAGTGTTGATTGATTGGAGACTGGCCAAACAACCTATGGTACATGGATAATGGATCATATTATCATTATATTGCTTTATTAAGCTGTAATAAATGCTTCTGCATAATTATGGGGAATTCAAAGATATGAAGGAAGACATATGAATTGACATGGAAGGAGGAAGGCAAAACTGGGAGGACTTTATACACAGAGACTATAATAATGTAAGTGAAAATAAACTTCAAAGTTAGCTAGATACAGATTAATTATAATGACCCGTCTTGGTCCCAAAGAAGGGGAGGTAGATGAGTCAAATTTTATTCAATAAAATGAGGAAGAGCAAGAGTTGGGGAATGGGAATACGAGGAGAGCAGGGGGAGTAGAAAGGGAAGGAGGGAAGGAGGGATATATATATATATTTAAGAATGATTGGATTGTAGTAATATCAAAATATAAAAATGTATATTTATATAATCTCTATATATACATCTATTTATATACTATATTTTGATAGTATTATTTCTTGGTAATCTTAGGGGTTTTATTTGGTGTATTTTAAAATATTCTGCTGAGAGGAGGTCTCTAGTCTTTGCCAAACTGCTAAAGGATAGTCAAAAGTTTAAAAATCCCTACTCTAGGTAGAAAGCTGGGGAATTAAAACTAAGGAATGTTTTATTTGTTCCTGGATATGGTCGATTTTGCTTAATTGTTTTTTCTTTATTACAAGAAAGGATTAAATATTTGGAATTGACTATAACATGAAATTTTTAAAAATACATCCATTAAAAATCAGATATTGAAATCATAAATCCAGAGTATAGAAATGTGGAACTCTGCCTGCTGATATGTAGAAAGTGGGACAGGAAGGGGAGAGAGAGAGAGAGACAGAGCAGCATAAGTTTAGCAAGGAAACTCGATGCCAGTTTCTCTCCCTTTTCCTCTTTTCTATGTTCATTTATCTGCCTTTATATTTTATTCTCTTTATTTTTAATCTGTAATGAACACCCAGTCTATTTCATGCAGGTTTGCCACATAAGGATGTGGCAGCTACAAAGCCTAAATTTGAAATGAGATGCAGGGTTATTATTGTGTGTATGTGTATCTACCTCAGAAAGTATATTTGATAAATATGCAAATAAAAATATAGATCCCTCATTAGTGGAAAGGTGCATGCATAAACAAGAGTATTACTCTAAGTCTCAGGCACTAAAAAATATTCACTCACTTTAGAAAAAAAATAAGTACGAACTTCACTTAAAGATCTCTTTCTAACCTCTTTCACACATGGACATCCCACTCAGCATTTGGAAGCTAGTAAAACCAAATTCACAACCGACAACCTGGTGCTCACAATACTGAACAAAGACCCTGGCTCTAGGTGATTCTTTACAAACAGAATTCTCAGATTCCCAGACAGTCCTGTGCTCACCCTCTGAGAAAAATCATATGCCTGGATCTGAGAGAAGAAATTCTACAGCCGTGCTAGCTCAGCTCCATTGAATGTGTTACATACTGAAGTCAGTGCCAAATGAAAGGATCTGCTCAGAAAGAAGAAGGGTTATTTGGTCCTTTAAACTATGGGCTAGTTTGCAAACTATTCTCAACGGTGATGTGTTTTTAGGGAACTCTAGAGTCTCTCATTTAATCTAAACTAAATCACCAGGTCATGTTCATTGGCTCTGCTAGAAAGGAAAGTAGGAGAATGCCCTAAACATTTCTTTAATTTGTTTTTACAAGGTATATCTCAAATATGTCATTATTCTGTTCTGCTCTATGTTTTAGTTATTGAATCCCTTTTGGATTCAGTATATCCATTCATTTGCTAGCGGTATGTCCTTGGGTAAGTCTTTCTCAGCATCAAGAATTGATAAGAATAGTTCCAGTGTCATCTGGTTGTTGTGATCATCAAATGAGATGACATGTATAAAGTGCTTTACAAACTTTAAAGAACTACAGAAATGGTAGAAATGATGAGGATGGCAAGGATGGTGATGATAATGTATCATATACTAGTTACAAGATGACTAACTTCATGATCATATCAGAATCATCTTTGTAGCTTTCATCCCAATTCTCTTCACCCTCTAACTCTAGCTTTTAAGAACAAGCTTGGCATTGAACAAATAATTCTATAATTTATGATACTTACATAATTATTTCTGATGTCAAATTTATGATCTCACTTAATCATCACCCCAATGCTGCAAGGTGTCTGCTACAAGTATATGATGCATTTTAGAGTCATGGGAACTGGGGGTCAGAGTCATTAAGAGGCTCATTCCACATGGCTCAGGAGGGTCAGAGGCAGAATTCAAACTCAACTATCTCATGACTTTCTGAGCATTTTACTATAGCTTATTGCCTCTGCAATGATGACTGAATGAATGCATAAATGAATGAATGGATGATTGGATTAAAGATCTCAAAATATATCAAATGAAGAGAAAATTAGAGTAACTGATGTAGCTTATAGATCTAGAGATGTAGGCACTTTTTAGTATACTTCCTCATTTTACAAAGGAGGAAACAAAATCTTAGAGAAGTTAAAGAAGTCAGCAATCAAATGGATTTGAACCCAACTCTTTGACTCTAAAATATATCTAGGAAGTTTATTTTGAAAGTTAAATGTTAACTATTTCTTAAATACAGAATGTTGCAATCCAAAATTTTAGTTCAATTGTCATTTATTAAAGTACAAAACTGTATTAAAACTTTTGGGACATTTCACATTTCACATTTTCATCCTCCCCCTCTTCTCCCTTCCATTTTCTTCTTTCTATTTGTCTGATTCTCTGGTATCTAGCTCAGGAATTTCAATTCAATGCAATATACGCACAATGAAAAGCTGTGGGTCAACTGGAAGAGTAGATTTAGTGGAGGATCTAAGCGTTTTCTTGTGGAATAGTCAGCTGATAGTTCTGCCTAGTAGAGGTTTCAGCTTGTGGGGCTGGGGTACAGATATCTCTAGGATCTGTTTCCCAGCTTTCCTAACCACCCTACAGAGAACTGTTTAAGTCACAAGAGAGAAGACCCTGCTGTTTGAATAAGCATTTCAATCATGGCTTCAAGAAAGATGGGATGATAATTTACAATGCCAAAATAATGATGTTATCCTTAGTATAATAGGATACTCTTGGATGGATCCAGAAAAAAAAGTTCAGGATCTTGGAAGGTGGGTAGGAACAACTCAAAAAATAAATTGTTAAAAATAAGTAATTAAAGGTAATATGGTACACTGCAAGGGTTTTAAACCTTTATTTTTAGTCTTAGAATTATTTGGTTTTCAATAAATATTCTTGATTTAATATGAAAAGAAGTAAATTCTGGAGTGTACCCTGCATATGTACAAAAATAAGCTATTAATTTCAAGAATATTGATCATATTGGCTAAAATGATAAAAAACAAAATGAGAAATACTAGAAGGGACATAGTAAAATGGGGATACTAATACACTGTTGGTGAAACTGTGAACTGATCTAACCATTTTGGAGAATAATCTGGAATTATGCTGTATAATATGATGCCTTTTGACCTAGCAATACCACTATGGGGTTTATTTCCTAAAGTTATCAGGGGAAATAGAAAAGAATCTATATGTCCTAAATTTTTTAGAGTAGCTCTCTTTGTGGCAGCAAAGGACTGGAAACTAAGGGGTGCCCATCAATTGGGAAATAACTAAACAAGTTGTGGGATACAATTATGATGGAATACTACTACATCATAAGAAGTGATGAGCAGGTTAATTGAAAAAAAAAGTAGAAAGATCTATGTGAAATTATAAAGAGTGAAGCAAAGAGAACCAAGTGAACATTATATACAGCAACAGAAATATTGCTTTTTAGAATGACTTGCATATGTGCACATCCAGAGAAAGAACTGATAAATAGAAAAAAGCAAAACATGGTTTTATAAATGCATATATCTTTTTTTTCAAATGATGCCTTCTCTGGTGTGAGAAGAGAAGAGAAGGAATGAGATATTTGGGGGGTTTAATGTAACAAACAGATCAATAAATAAATAAAATTAAACAAGTTGCAGGTTACAATTGTGATAGAAAACTACTACATCATAAGAAGTGATGAACAGGTTAATTGGAAAAAATGTAGAAAGATCTACATGAAATTATAGAGTGAAGCAAGCAGAACCAAGAGAACATTATATACTGCAACAGAAATATTGCTTTTTAGAATGATTTGCATATGTACACACCCAACGAAAGAGCTGATATATAGGAAAAAGCAAAATATGGTTTTATAAATACATATTTTTTTTCTAAATGAGGCTTTCTCTAGTGTGGGAAGGGAAGAGAGGGAGGGAGATACTTAGGAGTTTTAATGTAGCAAATGGATGAACAAATAAATATATACATATATTTTTTAATTCAGTAATGTAATGCAGTTATTTAGCAAATCTTCCTACTCCCTTGATAGGCTTTTTATCCCAGATACTTCAGGTTCAGAGCCCATAGCACAGTGACTAGAGACCTGATCTTGTAATCAGTAATATATGGGTTCAAGTTTCATCTCTGCCACATACTGGCTATATAACTCTGGCTAAGTCTTCTCACCAATAAATGTTTTAGACCAGAGGTGTCAAACACCAGCCACTGCCATATGTGGCCCTCAACAATCTAGAGTGTTGAGCAAATCAGAATAAAATATATCTGGTAAATAGTTAACAAAATATATAAAAAATGCAATAAAGTATAGACGATATTACATTTAAAAACTAAGTCAATATGCAAGCTGCAGAGATCCTTATGTGCCCTTTAATAGCCCCTATTTCTATCTGAATCGGACACCACTGCTTTAGGCAATCCTTTAAGACCATAAGCTGCTGAGCAGAGTACTGATTGACATTGGTCAAAGGAATTTCTTCATTGGGAGTTTCCTGTACCAAGAAAATCACAGGTCAGCTCCAAAAAAAAAAAATTTTTTTTTAAAAGAAAAACAAATCAAACTGAAAGGACTTGGTATTCTTGTGAGTGGGAACTGGCCGTTGATCACAGAAGAGAAGAAAGTATAGGCATGTTTATAACTGCTGACATGTTTATACACACACCAGCCTAAATAGATTACTGGAGTCATAGATAGAGAGTGAAACAACAAAGAAACAGGGAAAGAAAGGGGGGGAAAAGGATAAAAGGGGATTCAATGCATAGCAGTGCAAAAGGAGAAGTCTGGATCTAAATCCAAGCTGCTAAACACTGGATGAGCAGGTTCATTGTTCTCTTGAAAAGGAAATAGCTACTTCAGCATTTAAAGTGGAAAGCACCCTCCAGAAAGCCCCTGTTAGGCCTTCCCTGGGCTCATACCATCCCATTAACATGTATCATTGCATACTAATGAAAGTAAATACGCAGAAGAAACCAGAGACTTCCTCTGTGTGACCAACATCTCAGAGTGCCTAGAATTAGGAGATTCTCAGAATTAGAGATCTTTGGCTGATGGATACCTCGTGTACTTTTCTTCTTATTTTAAACACCATTTGTCAGTGTCCAGGAACTGACCACTCAGCATCAAAGAATAAATCCTCGTTTTCAAGCAACACCAGAAGATGGAGAAGAGGAAGGCTCAAAAAAAATATGTGGTAACTTATTTAAATAACAGGAATAGTCTGGCTTCACAGGCTTTCCAAAACTTATCAGGCTCACCACTACCGCAGCTGTCTCTGAGGCATTCACTTCTAAAACTTTAATTTTCCAGCCAGATACCAAGCATACCTGAGATCTCCTATGATGGCCTTGATTATCCATGCTTGATTGACACAGTAACCATGGTATCTTCATTGCAATGGGAACCTCAACTAAAAAAAAAAATAGAAAAAAAATTTTAAAGCCATTCTGATTTACAACTATACAAATTCTCACAATGTGATAATAAAGAGGATACATGATGAAACCTGACAGGACGTTAAGCTGATTGCACAAGTGTGGACAGCTGAAGAGGCAAGAAATAATACAGTTGTCACTGGCCTGTTTCACTGCAACACCAGGCAAACAAAAGGAACGCTGTTAATCAGTTCAACTCTTCGGCTGGATAATCCTAAACCAGTAATTGACAAATGGAAAAACCATCCAGTCCCCTCTGCTCTGGGATTCATAAAGTGCATGAATATTCATACCTTCTCCTCTGGTCAAGGAACTCTTTAAATGCTTTAAGCCAGGTTTTTAAAAGAAGAGAACAAAGAAGAATAAAAAGCTCCTAAATAAAATATCGCTGCCTTTTAAATGCAACTCCTTACCCTAAACTCCAATTAAAAGCAAAAGTTAATACTACACAGAAAATACCATATATAATAAAAACAGAAGATAGGACAAAGGTCCCACAAGATGGACTGTTTTCACTTTTTTTTTTTCTATATACCACCTTCATTTGAAAAAAAGATAGATCAAATCTGTTAATGACTCTTAGAGGGAATGAGACTCTGTCTTACCAAAGAACTCTAATTTCATCTTGGAAATGGGAACTTTGACCCATTGGAATGGATAAGAATATTTTTTCCCCAGAATATGTAAGTTTTTGTTATGATATATGGAAATAGCTTAGTACATAGGTTTTTAACCTGGGGGCCATGAACTTAGATGGATAGATAGATAGATAAATAGATAGATAGATAGATAGATAGATAGATAGATAGATAGATAGATGGATAGACAGACAGACAGACACAGACCGATAGACACAGACAGACAGACAGATAGATAGATAGATAGATAGATAGATAGATAGATAGATAGATAGACAGATAGATGGATAGACAGATAGACGGATAGGCAGACAGATAGTTAGAAAGACAGACATATAGATAGATAGATGATAGATAGATAGATAGTTAGATAGATAGATAGATAGATAGATAGATAGATAGACATATAGGTAGACAGGCAGACAGACAGACAGGCAGATAGATAGATAGAAAGATAGACTGACAGACAGACAGACAGACAGATAGATAGATAGATAGATAGATTGATAGATAGATAGATAGACGGATAGATGGATAGATAGACAGGTAGGCAGGCAGACAGACAGACAGGCAGGCAGACAGACAGACAGACAGATAGATAGATAGATAGATAGACAGATAGACATAAAAAGACAGGCAGATAGATAGATAGATAGATAGATAGATAAAGATATAGAAAACAGTATTTCAATATAATTGGTTTCTTTATAGTTTCAAGAATTTTATTTCATGCATTTTAAAAGTGTTGTGAGAAAGGAGCCACAGGCTAAATCAGACTGCCAAAGGGAATCCATGACACATAAAAGCTAAACATTCTTTTTAGCCAAAGAAAGAAGTCCAAGTAGTCTCTATGATTATTGTTGTTAACAACAACAATTATAATAGCATTCACGCCTTTAGTTTGCAAACTGCTTTACATACTCATTTTATTGGCACAGTAACCTTATTGCAGTAGGTGTTTTTTTCTCTTCTCATATTATAACTGATAAAACTGAGGCTAAGATAAGATGTGACTTTGCTTAGGTTTGGGTATTTGAACTCATGTCTTCCTCATGCCAAATTTAGCCCTCTATTATGTTGGTGAAGTTTATCTTTAGAAAAATCTGTTTCCTATGACTTTAAGAAGATAGTTGGGGTATTTTTGTTGAATGCTGTTAAACTTAGAGCAAACAAACAAAAAGTATCTAAATTATAATGAATACAACTCAGTGCAAGGCTATGTATCTATTTAATCATGGAGAGAGGTGTTCTAGAGAAGTTGTGCATAAATTGAACTTTTGCAAATTGAACTATATTTTAAATGCACCAGGGGACTTGCTATTTAAAGGAACCCTGTGATAAATGCCTTTTATAAAGTGAAGAATCTCTGTATTCCCAGTTTTAACTGTTTTTGTACATTCAGTTTTTTCAGAGCATGTTTTCTTAAAGGGGGCACACATTGATTCATTTGTTTTAACTTCTTAAAAAGAAATGGGAACATCCAATCCCTTTCTTCAGTTTCTTAGTATGAATATGTATTTTTGAATAGTTGCCCTTTCCTCAAGCCAAACTATCAATAAATTGGTTTAAATTCATTTAAATTTGTGACCATTTAAAGTGCCTACTCTGACTGGGGCACTGAAAGGTACAAAATGAAGGAGATGACATTCCCCACCTTCAAGAAGCTTAAAGTCTACTAAGGCTGGATGAAGCACAAAAGAGCCCTCATTGTTTTTAGTACATTGTAAATCCTCCTTTGGCAACAAAGCATCCACTTATTATCTCAGCCTAGACTGATGCCTGCACCCTATTTTATTGGTAAGCTTTGTGATTTGGTGTTGCATTTTTGCTTACTATGTTTGACTTTGGATAAATCATTTAACTTTCTGGACCTCAATTTCCTGATCTTCAAATGAGTAGCAAGACTAATTGGCTCACCCCAAAAGCTCTGTATTTCTATTGATGGCTATTTCACATATGCAAACGTTGCCAAAAATTCTAGGAATGGCCAATACTCCATTTTTTTCCCTGTGTCTATTCTTTAGCTCCTCAGTTGTCATTTAATCATTTTCAGTTATGTTTGACTTTTCGTAATCCTATTAGGGGATTTTTTTACAAAGCAGATTCCATTTTCTTATCCACTTCATTTTACAGAGGAGGAAACTGAGGCAAACTAGAGTAAGTGACTTGCCCAAGGTCACACAACTAGCAAGAATTTGAGATAAGATTTAAACTGAGGAAGAGGAGTCCAGGCCTGGCTCACTATCTGCTGCGACACCTTGCTGCCTCTTTAGCTCTTCTAGCACAGAACAAAATCAGTATTTCAACCAACAAACATTCATGGGGCACTTTTTAAGAAGACAAAAAATGACTTATTTGCAACTTGATGAGATAGACATGCAAACATTACCACCATTTTATTGATGAGAATATAAGGAAACCAAGGACCAGAGACAGGAACTGATTTGTCTGTGCTCATTGAGTTAGTCAGGGCTGCAGTTCTTTCTGCCACTCTAAGTAAGAATAAAAAAACTGGATTATTTTAATAAATCTGGTGGTCATATGGCAAGATGAGCTTAATAAATTATGTCATGTGGATTCAGAATAAGAAGAGAGTTTTGAAGCCATCTAGGCCAAGCCATACATTCTCGTAGATGAGAAAACTGGGCATCAGAGAGCTTAAAATTACTTATTTAAGGTCATATAGTTAGCAAATATCAGAGGGAGGACTTAAACAGACATCCTCTATCTTCAGAGACCATCCTTTCTCTTTCCTTTCCTTTCCTTTCCTTTCCTTTCCTTTCCTTTCCTTTCCTTTCCTTTCCTTTCCTTGTAAATCCTTACCTTTTTGTCTTAGAATCAATATTATATATTGGTTCCAAAGCAGAAGAGTGTTCAGGGTTGGACAAAAGGGGTTAAGTGACTCACCCAGAGTCATACAACTAGGAAGTATCTGAGGTCAGATTTGAACCCGGGACCTCTGTCTCCTGTCCTGGCTCTCTGTCTGCTGAGCCACCCAACTACCCTCCAAGACTATCCTATTTTGACTGTACTATAATGAGAGTTCTTGAAGGAATCTTAGAGCTCATCCTAGTCTAATACTAGGAAACTGAGATCCAGTGAGTTTAAATAACTTTTCTAAAGCCATAGAGTTAATTATTGGTCCAGCCAGGGGCTGAAATTGATTCTCAATTCAACTTTCTTTCCTTCCGCTGCTCTAGTAAATTCTTAACCTTTTCTTTTGGTTCATTTTTTTTAAAATAAAAAAAAGGACTTAACAGAGAATACTCTGAACAAACACATTTGTGATAATTACAAATACATTTGTAATTGACTATAGCATTTTTAAAAAAGATTTCCAGGCTGTCACTTTTCAATAATTTCTTTGAAAATGATTTCCTTGTGACTTTTTTATGTGTCAAAAGTGGTCATGGTCTAAGTTTTCAGACTTCTAAATGTGCATTTCACTTCATAGATAATGATTTCTCCTCGGGTGTGGGGTGCATGGAGGGAAGAATATCACAATCAAGAATACTTTCATTTTTGGCACTTAAAAAGTAAGTTACAGGTCCCTGAGAAATAGAAGCATGGAGGGTAAAGAGAAGGAGGAAACGAAGGACTGAAGGAAGAGGTAGCTATTTCAATGTTGGAAAACACACACACA
Organism: Gracilinanus agilis; assembly: GCF_016433145.1. Classification (NCBI taxonomy): domain Eukaryota; kingdom Metazoa; phylum Chordata; class Mammalia; order Didelphimorphia; family Didelphidae; genus Gracilinanus; species Gracilinanus agilis. The sequence goes on from NC_058133.1 coordinate 50,306,090, forward strand.
CACACACACACACACACACACACACACACACACACACATACCCTCTACTCAATAAAATCAGATGTCAATAAGTAATATACAGGAGGGGATTAGATGAAGAAAGATATCTCTTTAATATTATCTAATTCCATAATCTTGTGACCAAAATAGAGTTGATTTGTTAATTAGTGATCTGTAGTTCATATTTACATAAGGCTTTAAAGTGTAAGGTATCTTTTCTTTACACTAGCTCTGTGTAAGTGTGTGTGCACATGCTCATGTAACATGTCAAAGTCTTCATAAGTCAGTTTTATAGACAAGGAAATTGAGGCTCAAAGAGGTAAAATGACTTACTTAGAATCAAATAGCCCATAAATATTTTTTTTTACTTTTTAAAATTTTTTTTTGGTGGGGGAAAATGCCCTACAAAAGAAGGAAGAAAAAAAAAATCCATAGAAAGATCCATTCCTTATGCATAGGTCTTTTTCAAAATTAATTCCTCAGATTTTTAGAGATCACAAAAACCAAAGAAAGAAAAATGCCTATAAAGGCTCTAGATAATAGTTATTTACCCTCCTCTTCATCTCCCTCCTTCAATTGTTTATTGATCTATATCCATTTGTCAGCTATCTAATATCTATCCATATTTTATCTATCTGTTGAGCAAACTTGTAATTTCATTTATATAAGAAATTCATCCATGAATATAGATGGGTACTTGATCAATTCTTAGAGATCAAATCTTTGAGAGTCATTTGGAATGCCGAGAAGTAAAGTCATTTGCAGGATACCACATTTATGTGTTTGAGCCACAGGCATTCATATGTAGTGTGTTGGTTCTGACTACTTAAAAATAAGTTTCAAAATAAAATTATATTCTACACCTAGTTTTAAAAAATGTGTTTATAAAATATACTTACATTTAGTTCATTTTATTTCATTTGACTTTATAATTGAATGTTTAATACATTCTTATCTTAAAAAAGAAATTGTGGTGCTGTATATTACAATGAAATTTATTGTCCTTGCCAATGCCAGAGGGATGACTTGAACTCAGGATTTTCAAAACCCGGGTTTTAGCCTAGCTCTCTAATCACTGTACCAATCTACTTTTCAAGGCAGTAATGGATAGCTCATTGAAATAATGTATATATTCTTGATATTTGGTGTTGGTAAGATAGCAAGGTTTAGTTGGTTCCTTGGTAATCCACAGAGAAGAGCCTGTGGGTCTTTTCCCAGTGACTAGTGTGCTCAGACAACCAGACAGAGTTCAGAACCGACAGGGGTTTATTTAAAAAAAATTTTTTTAAAGGGTTTGATGGAGGGGAGGGTTAAGGACTTAGGAGACCCTAACACTAAGGGGTCTAGCTAAATTCCCACCTTCTACAATGCCTGCATGGGGGTCTCTTTAGTTTTTCTTCCAAGTTCCAGACAGGGGCACCAAAGTGGATAGCTTCAACTTCAGGGCATAGGAAACAAACCAAACCTCTTCAGTTCACAGAGATAGAGAGAAGGAGGAAGTTTTAGCTTCAGGCTGTCCCCCCCAACAGGAAGTCCAAAAGCCCCTCAGCAACTGCTGGTGTCCACTTTTTCTGTTCCCCAGAATTCATATCACCAGTTCCACAGCATGTGGTCTGATCCAGCATACTTCTCTCTTTGCAAAATCCTCTCTGTTATCTGTTTGCAACCCATTTCTGTTCTTCCCTCATTACGTCATAAAATAATTCATATGAATGTCTTGCTTTAGTTTTGAGGAAGTACTTTCCCTTTAAATAGCCCTGAAAATACCACCACCATTTTACAGATGAGCAAATTGTGACTCAGATAAAGATTCTCCCCCATGCATATAGAGTGAGCAAATGTTGGAGCCAGAGCCTTTTAGAATCAAAGTTCAGGGCTTCTTCCATCAAATCCAGTAATGAGTAGCAAACTTGTATAAATACTTAGGGGAATCTGGATAAGGGGGAGAGGGCCTACTTTTCTATTTCTTTTTCAAAAAATATTTCCAACAGGTCTTTTTTATTTAATATTTTATTCTCTCCTTTACATGTAATAATTTTTAACACTCACCAAAATCATGAGATTCAAATTGTGTTCTTTCATTCCTTTCCTCCCCACTCCCTGAGATGGTAAATAATTTGATCTGGGCTACATATATATATATATATATATATATATATATATATATATATATATATATGATCAGAGAGCATACTTTCCAAATACTTAGTGGTTTAGTCCTTTACTTACATTTTATTTATATTTCTTATTATATTTTACAAATATGTATATATGCCTATTATGTATTTAATATTAATTAGAGCAATTTCATTTGTATATATATATGTGTATGTGTCTGTATATTTATACACATATATGTGTGTGTATCAGAATATCCTGACAATTATCCCTACAGCATGAATAGCTCAAAATGTATTGAAAAGTCTGTTCATATGTGTAGATATAGGTAAAGATTGAAACATCTATATCTTACCTTCCATCTAGCCACATTTATAGACATATACACACATCTATATATCTTTCTCTCTATCCTTCCATCTTTTTTTATCTCTGTTTTCCTAATTGCCTTAAAATGGAATGGCACAACATACTTTTCTTTCTTTTGTTTTGATGAACAATAAGAATCTGCCTATTAAATGAGTAAGGAAATTTATTTAGATTCTCTATATGAATTTAGAGGATGTGTCATACTTCTATATATATACAAGCTATCTAAAGATATGTGAAGAGTTATATATATATATATACACACACACCTAGCATGAGTATATATACATATATGATATATACAGATATAAAAATATACATATATAAAATACAAAATATATACAGATGCATAAATGCATATACTGAATTAAGAAATGCCTTCAAAGAGGCTCTAGATTCCTTGATAAATTAATCCATAATTATTATTTTTGCTATTAGTACTAGCATTGTACATGATATTCCTAGGCTATTTCTCCAGACTTAATGCAAAAAATGGATACCTTTTAAATAATTATTATGTCTATTATAAAGTCATCCTAATAAAAATAGCAAAGGAATAATTTTTTTATTTATATTTATATCATTTTTCTTAAAAACTGACCTTTTTAATGCTCAGTTCCTAAGTATTTGTTATACTTTTTTTTTTAACAGTGAAAATTTTCCTTTGTTTCCTGTTTTCATCCATGTGGGAGAGAAAGGAGACACATGGAGTTTCAAGATTTAAAAAGCACTCTTCCTTCTGACCTCTAGGAAGCTGGCTTGTTTATTTATTTATTTATTTTTTTAGACTAAAGATGTGGTTAAGTTTGTATAAGGTCTGGTGGGACATCCTTGGAAGTGAAAGATCCTGATGGACTTTTAGAGACCACCCCGCCTGGGTGACAAAGGCCATTATTAACTGGCACTGAGTGGAGATAATTCTGAGCAGATCCAGACTTTGCCCTATTTCTATCCAGGAACACTTGTCTGACAGATTTAATGGACACCTTTGTAAATGATTTCCCCTGGCTTTAACAATCCTGTTGCTTAAGCCCACTCAAACCTGTTCCTGATGGACTTCTCCTAATGGATCAGCAGAATTGGGCAGGCAGAGGAGAGCTGCCAAAGCATTAGTTTCTCGTTGCATTTAGATGTTGGCATTCTGCTGAGATGTCAATGTTTACTATACGGAAAACTAGCTGCAGTCTCTGAAAAATATTTACAGTCCACATGCCAATAACTGTGTGCCACCCCAGAGCCCAGGTAATTGTCACTAATAGCCATAAGCAGTGATAAGCTTGTTTCCTACTGTATCTATGAGATGCTTGATTCATTGAGCACACACATGCCTTGTCAGGTCCTTATTAAAAACATCTGATACATCTGGGAGAACGGCAGGCGCTGTCTGATTCTCTAGTGCTCTCAGTATTGGGAATAATGTTTTTAAGAGGCTGATTTTTTTTTCCTCTTAGACACACACGAAAGAAGCTTTTACAGGAAGTTACAAATACTACTAAATGACATTTCATTAAAAGTGCGTTTCCTTGGAAAGTGGTCAAGAATAAAAGCCCTGCTTTCACTTGGCAGGGAGAAAAAGTGATGCAGCAGCAATATGGGAGGCCAAGGAGCATCGAAAATCGACTTTGCCATGGATGTGAGCAGCATTCAGGCAGGTTCAGCTCCAGGAAAACAGCCTGGGTGCTTTCCTACAAGCTCTAATCTTCTCTCCTTATAACTAGATTCCCAAGCTGGATTTCCATTTCTGTAGAGAAGATGAAGAAATGGAAAAAATTCACGGGGGCAAAAAAATGTGGCACTATCTATATGGCATGGGAGGGAAAGGAGAGCTTCATAAAATATTGGACATTCCCTCTTTGGAAATTCTCTGTAATGATGTGACTGGGAACCTTCTAACTTATAGGTCTGAAGAGTTGCCCAAGATACTGACAAATTAAATATGGCTTAAACATATGTGTCGGAGGAGCATCATGAGTCCTTCTTGAGTTCTCTGGCCATAGTATCATGGTGCCTCTCATATTAACAAGGTTAGGGATTAGTTTATATAATTGAGGATTTCCTTAGTATAAGGAATTCTCTGATAAAGAAACACCCTCTTAGTTTTTTTGCAACTTAGAGGTTCTGAAATTTTGAATCTATAAGCAGTTTGAAGTTAAATGACTTGCCTAGGGTCACAAAGCTAACAGCTGTTAAGTGGCAGGATTTTCAAATCCAGATCTCCCTGACATTGTGGCTAGAAACTCTACCCATTACATTTTGTAGTTACCAAATAACAACAGCAATAAAGAGAATAGCAACACTAATAAAACAGTAGCATTTGGGTCTGCATCCCACATATACTATATAAAATTCCATACTCAGCCCTGAACAGAAAAAATAAAGCTCGGGGATACCAAATATGCTGTTTTTATTATTATTATTATTATTATTATTATTATTGCTATTTTCTTTATTGTTGTTGTTATTTAGTAGCTATATAATGTCATGCGTAGAGTTCCAAGAATACACTGGACTTGTGCATTTCCTGTCAAAGTAAGTTTTGCTAAAGTTCCAGACCGACAGAGGCAACTATGCTACATACACAGAAGAAAACAACAAAAAAAAAACTTTTTTTTTCAAATGGGAAAAAAATGTCTTTTAATTCAAAGACAACACTTTTGATTCACCTTTCTAAGCCTCATGTCTCTAGAGCTGGAAGATTACCAAAGGACGTCTACCCTAAACACCTCATTTTTATAGATAATGATATTGAGGCATCGGAATGTGAAGTGACATTCCTAGGAAATCAGGGAGTGGGGGGTAAGTATCCTAAGTGAGACTAGTAGAAGAATATCAGTTTGACCTAGTTCAGTCTCAGTTTCCTCCTCTGTAAAATAGGGATAATAATAGTCCCTATTTCATGAGACCCAGAAGAGAGGATGTGGCTAAAGCCCTTTGCAGACCAGAGTCCTCTCTATAAATATCAGGTATTAAGGACTCTCCTCACCCCAGCTCTAAAAGCCAAGAAGAATCTTCCTTTTTCTTCAAAGCTTGACCTCTGGGGAGACTGAAAGACACAAGCCTTTTATTTGATTTGATTTTTGATTTTTTTTTTAAAAAGATTTTGTTGTCATTGAAAATCAGCAGTCTGAGACTAGCTTTAACGAACACACTTGGAACACTTAGTGGGGGGGGGGGGAAGCAACTGAGATAAGTCTCTACTGGGAATGGCGTTGCCATGTTGTTTTTCAAGGTTACTTTCTCTTCATTAAAAACTTTGTAAAATAATAATGAAGAAGAAACTGCTGCTCATTAAGGGAAGAATAAGATCACTAGTCAATTTTACTGCTGCCCTAATCTAGCTTCCTTTTGGTGCCGGGGAAACTGACACGCTGGGCATTCTCAGAATTCTGTGCCTCCTTTTCCCTGTAAACAGAAGAGAGCCCATAATTACGCCCTGTTTGATCCATATCAAAGCAAGTGATCCATGTATCGATTTACATAAAGTAAAAGCACATAAAACATCCCTGCTTTTCACCCTGACTTCCCTTGCTTTCTAAGGAAAAGTTTCCCTTTGCATACTTCATTTGAATATAAAAATCTCCCGTTGAAATTTGTGATGTTAAACAAACCATACCAGTCATTCAACTTTTTAATTAAGGATTCAGTGTTCCATCCCTTTTCAGACATTAAAATTCAGGTGCAGTCATTAATCTTTCTAAACGAATTCACCTGTGGCTAATACTGATGTATTTTCTATGAGGCTTGTCATGGGCTACATACTGCATGCATAACCACTCTACAGTTAATTACACAAGGGATTATCGTTAATGTCATAAAGATAAAGCCTTGCTAGAAGCATTACAGAGTGGTAGATATATGTATATATATTTATATCTATATAAATCTATATAATATATAAAATAAAAATATATATTTATTTTTAATAATTAAAATTTTAAATATATATTATTTTATATATTATATATATTTAAATGCATATAAATATTTATATTATATATTTAGATGCATATATATATTTAGATGCATATGAATATATACATATATTATAGATGTATCTATCTCCATATATATAATACTCACTCATATACATTAAAATACTCCATTTTTTCTTGGTTAATATCCATATAAGTAGCAAAAACCAACAACAAATGACAAATCCCACCATCGTAGCTGAGATAATGTTGTAGCTAGGTCATGTAGATGGCTACAGACCCAGGAAAGGGAGAGACTTCTTTTGGAGTTTTGTCACTGTCTTACTTAAAAATTAATTTGCAATCTGTGCCCTGAACCCAAAGAGCAGTGAAAAATGCAAATGAAATCTTCCTTTTAATTTTGAGATACCTTGGTTGGACATAGGTAGCAAATTATTTCCAGGAAGGGTAAATTAGCATAACTTTTAGGGATGGTAATTTATATAGGTAAATCCAGCAGCCCTCTGGGAAGACAGCTTGGAAATTTTTCACAAATAAAGTCATTTGAGAAGCATAATCAGCATAATTTACAGTAAAATTCATGAAAACACCAAGTGGTGATTCAGGATAAACAAATCTTAAGAAAATAGGACAGGCATTGGTGCAATACGAAAGGGTTTCCAATGCTCTAATCCTGGTGTTAACACTTGCATATTTTATTTAGCTGTTTAAACCATGTCATCATATCTAATATCATTCCCAATGCCTTCAGGAGACAGCTGAAGAACTTTGCCCAGCCCGTTACTCTCTCTGGTAACAGGGACCTCAACAATGGGGGCTATTGTTACAGATGGCTGTTTCTTTTTGGCCTTCAACAGGCTTTTGAGACATGTGTATACACGAAAAGCAATTGAATATTGTATAAACAGAACCCAAAATACTTTCTACAAGTGACAACATAAAGTTAAAATACAGTAGACATATGCTCCGATTATGATAGAGATTTTGTTTATCAACAAAGAACCTCAACTAAGAGTGAGAAAATATTAGATTGTAGATGTAAAGGATGGTGGGAGCCAGGGTGGAGAGGAGACATGGGTCATTATCTCTTTTTAAATGTTATAATCAAAAGAATAAAATTCAAATTGTTTTCATTTATTTTGATTTAATGTTGGTTAGTGCTTGATTTTTTGCTTGATTCAAAAGGAAGAAAAGAACCATGTTTTGCAACTGTAGCCAACCCCAGATATCCGGTTATCAAATGGAACATGTTTGGCAATTAAACAAATTCTTCCAAACATCAGCAAAATCTGGATAATTGCTGCCATTTTTCCTTTTCTCATTTAGCATGGTGCAAGTGTGGCAACATTTTTCTGAAGCTTATCAAAAGGAATAATCTGTGTCTAGAGTATAAAAGAGGATAAATTTGGCAAATTTCTACAAAGAAACGTTGGTCATTAGAGTTTGAAAGGCTACATTATGTGTCTTCTCTTTCCATTCTCCTGGTGACCCCCTCTCCACACTTTAGGAGATGTTTATTGGGCACTCCAAGAAAGCAAGCAAAGGCATAGGCTTACTCTGAATGGAGGAGGGAATTCAAGGGAAGTCTTGTGGTGTCATAAAGACATCATCAAGTCTTTGGCATCATAATGTTATTTGGATAATTGAAAACACATAAAATCAATTCTATAACTACTAGATAAAATATCACCAACCCTCCTCTCTTCCCCCTCTATTCCCCCATATATTTATGAACTTGAAAATTATAGAATGGGCAGCTAGAAGACTGCCAGTAGAAAGAGTGCTGGAGTCAAGAAAACTCATCTTCCTGAGCTCTAATCTGGCCCCTGACATTTACTAGCTGTATGACCCCGGCCAAGTCACTTAACCCTGTTTGCCTTAGCTTCCTCATCAGCAAAATGAACTTGAGAAGGAATGGCAAACCACTCTAGTATCCACCAAAAACAAAACAAAACCCAGATAGGTCACAAAGAGTGAAAAAAGAACCAAATCAAACTATGAAATTAAGAACTAAGCTACCACTTCAAAGGTTTGAACCACACCTTGCTTTCTTGTTTTTCCAGTTCCAGAAGGCTTGCTTCTATAAACAATAGCAGATAATTAGATTTCTGAATGTAATTTGATTTAAATTGATCCCAATAGTTACATGGTGAAGTGGAGGGAGGTATAGAAGCAAATCACGGACAATCTTTTGTTAGTTTCTCTGACAAGTTCACAAAAAAAACCAAAACAAAAAACCCATAAAACTGAACCCAACTTGAGATGGTCATCCATTTCTCACCTAAATATTTTGAATCCAAAATCCAGTCTTTATCTCATTTGCCCTTGCCAAAGTGATTATGGGAAATGATCATGCCAGATAATGAGATTGTCTTTCTTTGTTTTAGTGAATTCTTCCTAGGAATTCCTTAAGCCACAGCTAGAATTTAAAGTTTCTATGTTTTGAAGAAGCCCTGTCTGATGTTCTTAATCTTATATTTCAACCAGTGTATGGAATGCTATAATTAAGAATGACTAAAAAGTTATGCATGCACAGAGTGCAAAGCAATTGGCTCACAAAAAAGTAGTTTTTATTCTACAGACATTTTGAAATGTAAAAAATAGACATATTTTAAAGCATTTAGTGAGTTGTGCCCATAAATGAGGAGACAAAATAAAATAACGAGATGAAATAAAGCAAAACAATACCAAACTTATCAAACAAACAAAAACGTACCCCTCTCTTTTAGTGTAGTTCTGCCTTGGAAAAAAGCATTTTAAAAAATAGACTAGTTGATGTCCTGTGTTGTTCTGGAATGGATTATTTTCCTTCTTAGAAAGCCTTCTTTATTATGAAGATTTTCCTCTTGGTCCTCAAACCTTTTATAGAAAATCTCTTACTCTGTTTATATTCTTGGAATCAGAAATTTAAATTCATCAGCTGAAGAAGAAAGAAAGCTGGCCCAAGAAGATAAGTGCATTTTGGTATGAAGGGATTCTAACTTTCTGGGATATATTGTGGGCTCTCTATTCTTTAGATTTAATACTGATAGTGACCATAGCTTAAAGAACAAAACACACAAATATAAACCTGGGTTTTCTTTTTTTACTGTTATTCTTCTTACTTGAAATTATGCAAAAGATATATTGGTAAAAAAATATATCCTTCTAGAATTGTAAATTTTTCTTATTCTACTGTCTGCCTTCAAACTATTTGTTCCTGGGTCTGGATATACATAGTCATTCTTTATTTATTTTTGGTCAAAATCATTAATAATAGGACTCCAAACTGACAGGCATGTAGCTGACAGTCCAAGCATCCTCACTGCAGTGTGCTTTGTTGATATGAGATAAATTACTTAGTATATCAGTGTGCAGTGGGAGGTCTCAACTATTTTTGTGTCATGAACTCCTTTGCTTATTCAGCAAAACCTACAGAGCCCTTTTGAGAGAAATATATTTGCTTGTACAAAATAAAATGCATAAAATGGCAAAGGAAACCAATTATGTTCAAATACAATTATTAAAAAATATAAAAAAGAACAAGAAAAGTTTCTGGGCTCCTGATAAAGGACCCTGGCTAAAGAGATTTCCAATACACTTGGTTGTGGTCATGTTAATGCTTGAATGTCATTTTAGCTTTAAATTTTCATTATACTTCCTTTTGTTATTACAATAGTTATAAATTTGTTGGGAGGATTTGAAGAAATCCCTTGCAGAAAATACTATATTGTACATTTAAGTACTTTAGAAACTATATCTGGGGTCTTTGAAGCTGAAGAGTATTGGGAATATCTAAGGCACAGACACCTTATATGAGAACTTCCTTCCAAACAATGAGTTTGATATGTTTATTATTAATCTACAATATCTTTACCATACAGCAGAAAGTGTCCCTCTATGAGCAAAGACTAAAGACTTTGTTAACATTTCTGTCTTGTCAGGAAATGTTCATAAATGCTAGTTTGAGCCAATAAAAATTGTTTCTCCTCTGAAAATAGCAGGTAATACAGTTAAGTTCCTTTTGATTTTATTGGTTATGTACAACTCATATTAAAGAATAAAACCAATAGTAAATCAGCACAGGCACTAGGAAGACTATCAAGAGAAAAATGCATCAGAGAGTAGAAATACATGAAAATAGAACAGACAGGAACAGTCACACTAGTATAAATAGTACTTCTGCATATGTCATCAGAATCTGATCACAGAAATTCTTGGAAGTTTAGATACTGACTGGTTGTCACATTAATTTTGTTTCGCTGAAAATTAAAAGTTTTCTTGTTTCAGGGTATACTTTTTTATCTCATAAGTAGTGAGAAATAATATTAATGCATATAAGTTTGGGAGAATAAAAAGAGTTTTTTTTTAGAGAAACTGCAAATGTGATAAACATTTAAATAAGTTGCTAGAATTAAAAAAAAGGAATGTGGAACTACTTTGTCTGAAAAAAATTAAACTATGCTTGAGCTTTGTTTGCATTTACTGTGCAGAAATGATTAATGACATCAAGCATGACTGGTTGGAAGTTATTTTCCAACAATTTAAGAGCAATTCTCAAACGTAGGACAGCAAAGAAGCAGTTTTCTTGTTCGCCTTCTAATAGAGGGATTCTTTTACCAAACTGTAACTAATTCCTAGTGTCTTTGTTTTCTGGTTTAAATCTATTTCTGATCTTATTTCCAGTGTAATAGTACTAATAGACACATCCTCTAATGACCAAGGATTTTCAATCATTCAACCAGTCACAATTGAAAGACAAGGTGGCAACGCCAAGATCCTTGGATTCAAAGACAACAGACCTGGAGGTTAATTAAGACCAAGTTTGGTCACTTGCCATCTCTGTGACCTTGGACAAGTTCTTTGACCTCTTGGCTTCAGTTACCTCAGCTGTAAAACGAGGCAACTGAACTAGATTTCCCTGTGAGGTCACTTCTATCTCTAAACTAATTTTATGATTTAGATTGCGGAATAGATTTTTTTCAATATGTAATTTAAGCAATTAATAAATTGATTTTGGAATCAAGATTACACATATAGCAAAAATTCTATATGAATAGGGATTATTTATTTTTTCTTTTCTTTTTAAAAAATTTTTCTTTTGAATATTTTCCCCTAGTTACATATTTCATGTTCTTTCCCTCTCCCCCAAACCTCCCTAACCCCACACACTTAGCCGACACACAATTCCACTGGGTTTGACATGTATCATTGATCAAGACCTAATTCCATATTATTGATAGTTGGACTAGAGTTATTGTTTAGTGTCTACATCCCCAATAATATCCATTTATATGATTTAGATGAATGAATACCTCCTAATTCCTTTAATCTCCCACTTGACAATGACAGAACTACCAATATAGAAACTTCCGTTTTTCTCCTCTCTCAGTTTAGTACTCCTATGGAAAACATAATTCTTAGAATAACTACTATAACCACTAAAGGAAAAAAAATCTTGTTCCTATCTCTCATGCTGGTTACACATAGCAAACATATGTTGCACCCCTAATGGTCCCATGCCATGACTTGAGTTTTATTGCAGACAGCTTGCAAACCTACTGATAGGATATAGTATAAACACACCAGGCTCTACTGAATTAGTCAATGCATTTGCAAGGTTAATGTAGCATCTGTGATGCAAATCTGTGACCATTCTAATAGCTCAATGGGTAGACCAAGGCTATTTCTCAGCTCTACTCTGGAGTTCCATTAGATGGGTTCCTATTGCTCATTAACTTGTAGTATCATTTGCATGGTAAATACAGGAATGCATGTAAAGGAAGGGAAGCCAAAGAGCCTTCCATTCACCCACCATGGTGTACGATTGAATTACGGGGAACACAAACAGCATTCGGAATAACCTAGACTGGCAGCACATCGTGAAGTCCTACTTTGCATTTCTGGACATATGTTCAATTTCTGCTCGTGAGTTAGCTGGTTACTGGCCTGATACATTTGCTATGAAAGGCTTCATTTTTCTCATTTAGAGGTTCAGCGATATGCCTTGTGGAGTATATTTACAAGATGTCATATTCTAACAAGCATGGAACGGCGATGGAGTTGGAAGCCAATTTCACAAAAGGCAAGTTTTCTTTTCATCTGGAGGGCACCAGTACTAAGACCCCAGCAGGATTCATCTACTTCACAAAGCTCTTCCTTCCTGCACACAGTGTGTGCGGAGATACACCACCCTCATGTTGTGCTTTCTTACCAAATGTCCTTTTTTCTGGCTGCTCACTTCATATTTGTCCGTCGTATACAAAATGTAATGTCTAAAGAAAGCATGATCAGCCTGCGCATTGCTAATCTCATTACTGTAATGGCTATGAAAACATACCAACAAAAAAGGATACTGGTAAGCCACCCCCCACATGCATGCCACACTCAGCATGGCTCCTTATTGAAACGTGTGCATTCACTGGCTCCAAGAACCCCAGCCGTCAGCAAATTCAATTCTCCTTCTCACTCCCTGCTGCAAGTGAAGAATAACTCCTCGGTCTTAAATGAAAGAAGTGCTGACAAGCCTGTCTACCTTAAAGAGTGATCACGTTCAAGGGGAAGAGAAGAAGAAGAAGAAAAAGACACCCATCCACCTTTCAAATCCATTTAGATATTTTTAATCTTTAGGGGGAAAAAAAAGGAGGTTCTATCTAGTCTCAATTCCCTCCTTGACTTGCATTTTCCCCCCTCTCGTTGGCGTGCGACTCTCCTTCCTTCCAATCGGAGTCTTTTGAGATTGTACTTAAATCGTGATTGTTATGACATGTTATACACTAATCATAACCATTACTACTTCTTACCAATCCACAGGTTCATTCAATTAAGAGCCCTTCATGGTTTTCCAGTTAATTTGCGGTGAAGGTCAGCGGTGGCAAGAATGGCAGATAAATCTTGCTACCTTTTGGAATGCCAATTATTGGTCTTAAGTGATTAAGGTGATTTTTATCGAGTAGACAAGTTAATCAGAGAGATCAAGACATTAAGACACATGAGTATATTGGCTTTGTCCTGGAGTCTTTAAAATAATGTGGGATGATATGCCTGTTAAATTTATATTCTTGACTTTAATTTATATCAAACAAGGGATGTTGATGAGCTATTATATTTGTGTTTGCTAAAGAGGTTTAAAGTTTAAGGCGGGGGGATATACGCTTATGTGTAACAAATAAACAAGAAGGCTACTCTTGAGGGAAATTTTAAATATAGTAAAACGATTTGAATGTCCAATAGTGCCTAGCTGATATGTGCCCAGCCACTCAAAAGTATTGCCATTTTAAGTTCTGCTTACTGTACCTGTCTAATACAATGAAGTTCCCCAAGAGAAAATGGAACTGTTGTCTTCCATAATTGGGAAGTGATCACATCATAGGCAATTAGATAAAGGAATTGGGAATATTGAGCCAGGAAAAGAGAAGACTTCGGTAATGTATGATAACTGTCTCTGAATTTTCAAAAAATACTGTCACTTCAAAGTGGGGTTAAGCTTGTTCTGCCTAGAAATTGAGAGCAGAAATAGGAGCAATGGCGAGATATTGCAAAGGGATCTCTTAAAAATCAGTTATTGGAAGTTGTCAAGCAAAGGCTTGGTTGCATGCTTATCTAGTATGTTTGCGAAGGGGATTCTGCATGAGTTGGCTTGATAAGTGCCATCCAACTGGCATTCTCTGATTCTTTTGTCAAGTGAATGAAACCAAAATTTGAAGTCTTAAAACACATACTTTTTTCTTTATTTCTCTGTTTATACTACCTAACTGGTTATAGGAAGACAATAGATTTGGTTAAGAAAATAATGAATCTCTATGACTATGTAATAAAATTTTAATCGATTCAATTAGGCAGGCATTGCATTGTTCAAAAGAATAATCAAACTGGCTTCAAAAACAGATTTTGTTTCTTATTATCTCTGTGACTATTAGGAAATCATTGAACCTCTCAGGTCCTCACATTCCAGCTAGATAGCCTCTAGAAACTGCTGGTCTTACAATAAATCAAATTATCTGAGAACTTTATTTTCCCAGACTTTTCCTTTTTAGATAAGTTTTTTTTTTTAACACTAAGACCTCTTTCACTTTTGAATCTATGACCCAAAGATTCTAGAGTAGGACCTAGCCTTGTCTTGGGAAGCTAACAGAATCTGCTAGCTATTCATTAATTAGTCAGGAAACATTTATTAAGCACCTACTATGGACAAACACTATACTAGGCTTTGGGATTTAAAAAGACAAGAATGAAGGCATTCCTGCCCTCAAGGAGTTTACATTTTTGGAGGAAGAAAAAAAAAGATGTAAAAAAGTAGATACAACCAAATACATATTTTTTGGTTTGGGAAGGATTTGCGTGGCAGAGCCTGGGGAAGAGGATGAGGGGAAGAAGCAGAAGCTGGAAAATCAGGATACATATTGTATAGAAAGTAACATGAGTAGAGAACCTTAAAGTAAGCTTGGGATTCTAAGAGGAAAAAGTGAGGTGGGATAATTCATTACTGTACTTAGTGAAACCAATGGAATTTTTAATTTGCTGTGACTTGGCTTAAATCACATAAGATCTGACCTACAGTTGCTGAACCTAGTGAAGAAAGACAGGCCACTCAAGGAAAATGTCCATACTTCCTATAGATGTCTTTGCTTCTTTGATTCCTACAGAGTATAAACTCCTTCAGGGTAAGATTTACTCCATTAAAAAAAAATTCTACAGAATTTAGCATTGTGCTTGGAACCTTTTTTTTTTTTTTTTTAATCTGATGTGTGATTTCAATGGTATGGGGGGAGTACACAATATGTACTTAAATATTTGCTGATTACTTAAGTGATCCTGGAGAACTTTAGTTTATACTCAATACTTATAGTCCTTTCTGTTGCTTCTTATGTTTCTTTCACTTTTTTCTTTTTTTTTTTATTTTCAACTTTCCTTTTCAGGAAGATTTGCCACCCCCATTCTAATAGAATTTCCAGCCATGGGAACTCTGTAAAGGTCCCTCTTAAACCAGTACAGGGGCTGCCATCAGTGTCTATGACAGTAGCAGCGAGAGTCAAAAAATCTTATATCCTCACAGTATTCAGAACTTAAATATATGAGAAAATTTTGTGACAATGAAAACTCCATAAGTAATCTCCTCTTATTAAATACTACTTCATTATTTGTGTCATATATGTTAATACATAAATTGCCAAGTGCTTGGATTTCAAAATACTCTTTGTAATACTTTAAAATTATTTGTAATGTTTTGAAACAAAATCATATAAAGTGTAACAAGTATTCTTGCATTGTTTCAATAGAAAAGTATAAAATTATGAATACATTTCAAATAATGAAATAGCTTACATGTAATTTATTCTATTAATATCTTATCATCTTTTGTTTTTTTTATATTACTTTCATTTCCAAATATATTCCTCCCTTTCTATTACTCATTAACCAAAACAAAGAATCAAAGAAAGAAAATTTCCAGAAAAATAGGTCAGCAAAACTAGCCAACAAATCAAACCAAGTCTTAGAATATAT
Source organism: Gracilinanus agilis (assembly GCF_016433145.1). Classification (NCBI taxonomy): domain Eukaryota; kingdom Metazoa; phylum Chordata; class Mammalia; order Didelphimorphia; family Didelphidae; genus Gracilinanus; species Gracilinanus agilis. Next base: position 50,321,992 of record NC_058133.1, read on the forward strand.
GCAGTGTTACGCTTTTTCAGATCCTCGCCTTACATGAAATTTATTCTTCCATAATATTTTATAGTCAGTCTTTTAGTATATTAAAATTCTCATTAAGATATGTCTATATACGATGATCAGTCATTCAATAAACTTACATTGAGCACTTATTGTGGGCCACAAACCATTCTACATTGGCAAAGACAGGCCAAGGAAAGCCCTACTCCAGAACTTATATTCAAAAATTAATTATTGTTTCACATTTATGCAGCACTTTAAAATTTCCAAAGCATTTTACTTGTTTTATCGTTGAACCTCACAATAGCCCTGTGAAATAGGTATTATTATTATCCCCATTTTACAGATTAGAAAATGTGATTCATAGAGAGAGATCACTTTATAATTGTGTACATAGCTAGTTCAGTAGATATTGGGGTAAAAGTTGAACCTGGAACTTAAGAGCATTGGGCCTCCTATATTTCATCTATTTAAAACTGGAGATGGATGCATTGTTACTTTCATTGAGGAAATTCAGAAATCAAAGCAAAGAAATTTAAATGATGGAGCAGAGCAAGGATGTCATGTCAAAATTGGTTCCACATTCCAGATTTTCATGTCAATCAAAAAAAAACCAAACCACTTATTAAATGCCTACTATGTGCCACATATCTTCTTCAATACAAGTTTATTGTCTTCTCTAGGAATGGAATAGGCAGAAACAGAGACATTTCTGCTAATCAGGCTTTAATGACTTCAGGGGAAGATGGACAAATATGAACGACTTAATTGATTTTTCTCTTCTGGAGAGAAATGCTATTCCTCTTCGTTGACTGGCTACTCCCTTTGTAGATACACATATTATGTCGTATGATAAAGGTCAAGTACAGCATGCTTTTCTAATTTGCTCTGTAATTCTTAGTAAATTGCTGAGAATATCTATCAATATCCACCATGATAAGATATTTTATTTCTTTTTTTCTGCATGGTATAACATATAGTTTTGTGATCATGGAGACTTAAGATTTTATACATTATAATCATTTTTAGCCTTGGATTGAATTGTGTAGGCTTACAAAAGCACTAATTAGGACACATTTTAAGGTTTTTTTTTATTTAAAAGCTCAATGAGACGTTAAATTTGAAAGCACTTTGAAAAAGTTAATAATGCTGTATGAGTGTAGGGATTTATTATCATAGGACCTCAGAGGAAGAAACATAAAATTTTATTATTATTAAGCAATAGTACTAGAGGAAGAGGAGAAAAAAAGGCAAAGAAAAATCAGGGTTAACTTCAGCAAGAAAGGACAATTAACACATTCGTTATTACTATTCTCCTTGTTAGATACTAATTTGTTCACTAAGATAAGATGTGATGCCTGGGTTAAAAGTGACAGCATGTAGAAATAAAGACAATCCAAAAATATAAGATGTGAAATTTAAAGTTACTATACTTGTGAAATTGAAAGCATTATAATTTACTGACAGGTACTAATGACTCTAATGAAGACAGAAGCCTTTAGTTAACACAAATAAAGGAGTGGAGCTGCTAATAGAAGTGTAAACAGAACCCTAATTAATGAGCATACTAATTGGCCTTCTTTGCATAGGACTTGAGCCCTGATATGATCTTTAGCAATCATGTCTATATAACTGACATATTGTCAAGAAGAGGAGTTTAGGCAGATGTAGAAATTGGTAGTAATTAATTCTAAAAGAAGTTATAACAAATTTTTTAATTAAAATATTTACAGAAGTGGTTAAAAAATGCAGCTTCAATGAATAAAAATAATTGAAGTTCTGAAATCAGAAGATGTGGAAGGTGGTGATGGGGAGGAGGTAGAGTTCTTCTAACCTACAGGGACACATTGTTTGAATAAGTCATTTGCCTATCATGGGGAGTAATGTGATGTATGTAATTGCTTTCTTGAGATGCATATTCTGTTGAAATTATCTACAAAAATAAAAAAAATCTTGAAATATTAAACCCAGTTCTTCACTGATTTATCACCACTTTGGAAAATTTCTTGCTTCCTTCCTTCCTTCTCTTCATTCTTTCCTTCCTTCCTCCCTCCCTCTCTTCCTTCCTTCTTTTCCTTCCTTCCTTTATATTTTTTAATATTTTTATTTTTAATATTTATTATTTTTGAAGATTTTTGTTTTTTTAATAACATTTGTATGACACTTTAAGATTGTAAAATACTTTATAAATATTATTTAATTTGTTCTCCACAACCCTGAGTATAGGTGCTATTATTATTTCCAGTTTATAGATGAGAAAACTAAGATAGACTGAGGCTGTGATTTACCCAGACACTGATAGTAAATGTCTGAGGTTGGATTTGAACTCAGTCTTCAGGCTCCAGGTTACTGCTTTGTCTAGTGAACTTTGCTCGCTGACTCACTCTCTCTCTCTCTCTCTCTCTCTCTCTCTCTCTCTCTCTCTCTCTCTCTCTCTCTCTCTCCATTCCTGCATTTTGTTATATACCTAAAATCCATTAATTCCTTGGTAGTTCTATTCTTTTTTTTAAATGTCTATGTTTTAAAATTCAAAACTTTGGAATTTACAGATGGAGAAGGTCATTAAATTCAGCAGGTTTGCTGAATTTGGTAACACATTGGGATAGTGTCTAATTAGATGAACAAATGAAAGGGAACACTGTACACTAAAGCAGAGGAACTAAATCCCATCATTTCCAGATGAAATCTGTGTAGACTATAGAATAGCAGCTTCTTGTACCCTTTCCCAAAAGAAGTAGACAAATCTTGAATCTCTCTAACTGGGTCTGGGGTGTGTGTTTAGTTTTTGTCTTCTCTGGAAATCTCAAGATGATGTATTTTTCTGGGAAGAAAACCAAAAAAAATTCCCAACTGTCTTCTATTTTTGGGTGCAGCTGTCCTCAGACAGTGAGTTCCCTTGAACTATTCTGTTTCCTTGAAAATGATGATGTTGTTAGTACAAGTGTTCAAGTTTGAATTGTAGTTATAGTTTACGAAGTGGTACATGAGGAAAATAAAATGTATCTGGAAAATATCCTAGATTGGAGGCTTTTTTCCCTCTCTATTCTTAGCCATCACATTCTTCTTGTCTTAAGGAGGTAGAGAAGGAAGTCATCTGTGATGTTTTTTCATTCAAAATAAAAAAAAATAACAAATAAAAAAACAAAATGGTATTTCAGACCATTGTGAAGGGCAAGTCAAACGCTAATGATGGATGTTAAAAGGAAAGTAACCGACATATTAACCTAATGTGTTATCCTTAGAAGTTAGTAATCCTTCGTGACACTATAGTAATTATCGTTTACATGTAGTGCTTTAATATTTGAAAAATGTTTTATAAATACTATCTCATTTAATTCTCACAAGCACCCTAGGAGGCAGGCACTATTATTCTGATTTTATAGTTGAGGAAACTGAGGCAGGTAGTGATTAAGTGAACTTACACATATAATAGAGCACTAAGCCTGGAGTCAGGGAGATTTGAGCTCAAATCTGACCTCAGCTGTGTGACCCTGGGAAAATCACTTCAATCCTGTTTTCCTCAGTTTCCTTAAGTATAAAACAGGAACATTCTTCTTAGGGCTATTATGGGAATAAAATGAGATAATATTTGAGAAGCATTTAGCATAGTGCCTTGACCATGGCAAGTGTTATAGAAATGTTAATAGTAGTAATAGTCAAAGGATTATTAATAGTATTATTAATAGTAATAGTAGTAGTAGTTATATCAGCAGAACAGTAATTATCTGAGATGGAATTTAAACTTAGGGCTTCCTAACCTGGGTCCAGCATTAACTGCCTCTGTATTATTAGCAGAGAATCCATGCTTTATAAGATTGCATGAAAATTATCCATCAAAAGAACATCTATAACATAAGCCATAAATGATGAGAGCCATTTGGCTTATCTGATGTCTGTTGTGGTGTCAGGCATGAATTCATGATCAGATAATTCTGTACTAATGATAGAATGATAAAATTCTATTTATGACAACATCTATTTTTACATTCTTTTCCACCAAAATATTATTAGTAAATGTTCCTAGAGGATGAGGCTATTTTGCCCCCATAGCTTTTAATTCCTTAGTTGTTCTGCTAATGAAGCAATTAGCACACATTACTTATGATCACTGTTTTGCAAGCCATCACATGCAATGGATTTCATAACAATGTGAAATATAAGATTTTATTTATTTTTTTTTTTGCTTTGGATACATGATTCCTAGTGTGGAAACTCCTGTGAGCAATTTAGCTCAGCTACTTCCTTGTACCTTACAGTCTTGGAAAATTAATGGGACCAATAAGACATTAACTGACTTATCCATAGTCACACAACTGGTATGGGTCAGAAGAAGGACTTGAATTCAGGTCTTTCTGATTCTAGAGCTAGTCCTTTCTCTACTATTGGCATTTAGGAGGCACAGTGGATAGACTACTGGTCTGGAGTCTGGAGGGTCAGAGATCATTTCTAACCTCAGACATTTACCAGCTGTGTGACCTTGGGGAAGTCATTTAGTTTCTATTTATCTCCATCTCAACTGAAAAAAGAAATGGGGATAAGAATAGTATTTTTCTCCCTGGGTTGTTATGAGAATAAAATGAGTTAATGTGTGTACAGCACTTAGCATAATACTTGGTATATAATAGATGCTATTTAAATGCTAGCTATTACTGATTATGATTGCTACGCTTTCAGAAATGAAAGAATAAAGATGTAGCAACATATGGCTTTCTTCCTTCTCTGAACGCCAGAATATGAATTGTAGCACATGAAATAGTAATATGTTAGCACGTTTGTATGTGACTTTTGGCAAGTAACAAAGTCTCTGTGAATCTCAGTTTTCTCATCTGGAAATGGGGACAATACACTACTCCCAAGATAATTGTGAGAACACTATTTTGTAGAAATGTGAGCTAATATTAATATTATCATCATTGATATTATCATCGAATATTATCATTCATAGGTGGCATGGCACAGTGGATGGAGAGGCAGCCTTGGAGTCCAGAGGACCTAGTTTCAAGGCACATTTCTAACATATTGGTTATATGATTCTAGGCAAGTCACTTTATCTCTCAATGTGCTAGGTACCTTTCTAAAATAATAAGTTGCAGAATAAATGTTGATCTGTAGCAAGTGAAGACATATCCTCAGAAATAGGTTCCTATATCAATAAATCAGAGGACAGGTCTAAGAAAAAAGTTGTATATGTATGTATCACTGTATATGTATATTTATTTATGCTTTCAATTACATGTAACTGATTTACATATCAATATATCAATATATACATATATAATATTATATAATAATATATACATACAATTTATAGCATGAGTAAAATTATAATTATTCACAATAATCAGAGCTCAAATAACATCATTACCCATCTTGATTATAATAATCACAAACATCTCTATAACACTATAGTTAAATTCAATTCAGCAAATTTTTATTTAAAACCTACTTTTTATGAGAGGCACTAGCCCAGGCAATGGCAATAAAAGTCAAAATCATTGAAATTCGCATTATATAGGCAGGGGAATGAAGGCACTTTCCCCACAGTAATCCTATCATGGAGGGACTCATCTTCCTTTTACAGATGGGGAAAGTGAGACTCACAGAGATTATATGACTTGTGGTCACATAGCTAGTAAATGTCAAAGGCTGAACAGAGCCAAATCCCCTCATTTCTGGGATTGTACTTATCACATTATAAGATGTCCCCTGTGGTCCCCAAATTATCAATAAATCTTAAACAGTGAAAACACAAGCATCATAGCTCATAATCAACTTTCAATTTAATCCAACCAGAGATGCCAGGGCAACATGGGAGTTGTTCTATGATTCTGAATTTGTTGTAAGAGGGGAAATGAAGATGTAAAATGCAATTCAATCCATCCATTGGTAGAAATGACTCAATTGTGCGCCGAGTTAGAGAGAATAATTATAAGACTATAAGGTTTGTTAATAACCCTTAATCATGAACCATGATAACACATTTCTTTTAATTGAGTCTTATACTATTTTTGCCCCATGAATTATAAAGTTTATTTTTTGGTCTGAGCACTGAAACTTCTAGAAGAATCATACATGTATATATTCAGTCTTGATGGAATGGAGGCATGTTTCAGTGTTTACATAGTATATAAAATAATAATTAATTTGCTTTGTAATGGTTAAGTAGTTTTTGCCATTAATATATTGATTATTAATGTCAATGTTAACTTTGTTATTGTTAAGTTGTTTCAGTCACATCTGAAACATCTGGGAGTTTTCTTGGCAAAGATACTGAAAATGGTTTGCTATTTCCTTCTCCAGCCCATTTTACAGATGAGGAAAGAAGGCAAACAGGGGGAAGTGACTTGCTCAGGGTTACACAGCTCATAAATGCCTGAGACCAGATTTGAACTCCAAAAGATGACTCTTCATATTGCCAAACTCAGTGATCTATCTAGTGAGCCATAGAGCCACCCTGATCCATGTTAATACTAACTTTATTATATTTACATATAATATACCTGGTCTTTACATGGTTTTGTAAAGTCTGATAAGTGCTTTACAAATACTATCTCAATTGATCCTCACAATAGCCTTGACAAGTAACATGTTTTTAATACTTCCATTTTAGTTGAGGAAACTAAGGCCACTAGAGGTTGAATGACTTGTCCAGGGTTACACACCAAGCAAATATCTGAGGCAGAATTTAAATCTAGGTCTTCCTGATTATAGGTTCAGATCTCTATCTACTGAACCATCTGATTGTATAGTAAATGAGAACTATGATGTTTAAAAGAAATAAAATGAATATGAAATATAATTCTTACTTTAATTCATTAATAAAAAATTTGCATTTATTTTAGACCAGTGGTTCCCAAACTTTTTTGGCCTACCGCCCCCTTCCCAGAAAAAATATTACTTAGCCCCCTGGAAATTAATTTTTAAAAAATTTTTAATAGCAATTAATAAGAAAGATAAATGCACCTCTGGCCATCACCGCTCCCTGATTGCTGCAGTACCCACCAGGGGGCAGTAGCACCCACTTTGGGAATCATTGTTCTAGACCATACTTTTCAGTTTACTTAGGGAACTGGCAAACAAGGATTAAATATCAGAGCATGCCCTTGGGGTTTGGGACTCTCAACTACCAACCTACATGGCTCCAGTTTGGTGATCATGCTTCTGTAAAATGGTGATGATGAGTAATGGAAGGATCTTGCCCCAGATTCAGAAGATATAATAGAGTTTCCTTTTGCACTTACTACATGGTAAAGGATAACCTTTTAATTGGCTACTGAGCTACAACTGATAATGCTTACAAAAGGCTTCAGTGGAGAGGACATGATCTTAAAGGTAATAAGAAGGCAAGACCTATTTTAAGCCTCTTAGGAAGTCAAGAATTAGCCATAGAACAATATATGGCCTTAATACATGGCGCTGATGTTTCTTCTCTCTGTCTCTCTGTGTCTCTGTGTCTCTGTGTCTCTGTGTCTCTGTGTCTCTGTCTCTGTCTCTCTCTCTCTCTCTCTCTCTCTCTCTCTCTCTCTCTCTTTCATGTTTCTTCTTTCCTGCTCTTAGGTGAATAAGGTTCTGAAATAGAATGGACCAGGTCATATCCCTGAGTGTGGAAGGGTTAGGAAAACATATGGAGGTCCAGTGGTCAAGACCAGGGAGGGCACAGACCAACAGAGGAACAACTGGACAACTTGCATGAATTGTCAGTTATGACAGCTACTCTATTGGCTCTACTCTACCTGAAAATAAACATGGTGATAGAGGTATAGTTTCTGAGTGGTCTGCTGTTCACAGAGACTGAAGGGTATGTAAAGAGAAGAGGATGTCTCCCATTTCAGGGATCACTGTGTATTTGGTTTTGATATAGTTTTTCAGTAAATATTCCTTTGTAAAAGCTAATTGATGTTAGTTATCGATGATAGAAGAGGGCATAATAGTGTATTAAATTATAGCAGACAACTGATCTGGAAATAATACTGGGAGAAACAGTCCAGATGGGGACTTGAGTTGATAGCATTAGAGCCATATTGCGTCTCAGGGGTACTCCTAGAAACCCAGAGGGAAAATTTAGAAAGATGCACTCCTACATGCTAGTGCATGTGTGTTGGAAGAATAAGTTGAGTATTAAAGTCCAACTACCATATGAGATGCTTTTGTCACTTTGACAGAGCTATATGGACAAAATGTCTCAGATCTTGATTTTCCTGAATGCTTTGCACTCTGTGATGAATGGATTGCGCTGATGTTTCCTTTCAACTATATTATTCCTATGAAAATGATGACGTTGTTTGTCTTAGTTCATGTTTGGTTACTAATGATGGTTGAAAAAGAGGCGCAGGAGGAAAACAAATCAGCCAATTGTCCTAAATGAGAGGCTCTTTCCCTCTCTGTACTCCGATTTGTCACCTCCTTAGATGTGTAAAGAAGAAAACTATTTTATGATCATGAAAAACAATCAGTTTTAACAAGCTGGCTTCTTTGTTACTCTGATTGCTCTGATTTTACAAGTGAGAAGGCAGAAGCAGAAAATACCATCATCATTAAAAGGCATGGATTAGGTACCAATATTTGCTTTCATTGGTGATCAGTGCTTTGTAAAGTTAATTTCACAGACGGGTCTCTCCTTTATAAAAGCTTCGTATCTAAGACCCACAGTGATGATGTAGACATATAAAGGACATAAAAATCCTGCAGTAAAGCTAATAAAACAAAGTTTTTGTACTGAACATACATTGGCAGGATTAGGAATTATTTACTCTTGGAACCTTGATTGTATTATCTTTTTAATGAGATACACACTATTCTAGGGTTTGTATACTGGTGGGGTTGAAAAGTTCATCACCTTATTTTCACCCCATGTGTCTAAGTGTTAGTATTTCTCCCTACTAATGTCCCCGCCCCTCAACCCTGTTTCTGTCTCTTGTTCTAAGTTAATGTATATAAAGTATTTTGTGTCTTTAAAAAGTTCTATGAATGGAATCTAGTATCATCATCCTCAGTGTTTCTCTTTGCCTTTACTCTGTTTCTAACTGAATGAGTTTGTTCTCACCTCCCTAACTGTTAGCATCCCTAATGTCTCTAAAACTCAGTGGAAGTTTCACCTTCTACATGAAGCCTTTCAAGATTTTCCAAGTGCTAATGTTTTCTCACCAAAAAACAAAAAAAAAAAAACACAACAAGCCCTCCAAAAACAGGAAAGAAGAAAATAATAAGTATTTATATGGTGCCTACTAGTTGCCAATCACTGTGTTGTGCTTTTACAAATATCTGATTTGAGTTTTACAATAGCCCTATAAGAAAGGCACAGTAACTCTCCTAATTTTACATTTGAGGAAACCGAGGCAATCAGAGGTTAAATGATGCCTAGAGTCATACAGATAGTAAGTATGAAATCAGATTTGAATTTAGGGCTTCCTGATTCCAAGATCATCCCTCTATCTACTGTGCCACCCAGCTGTTTCCAAAACATAAAAAATGTAGTTCATTTTATAAACAAAATACATTCTATTCTATCTATATTTTAGGGAATATGTATGTATTGTCTCCTCTGATAGCATATAGATTCCTTGAAGGCAGCGATTTTCTTTTTTTGTCTTTGTCTCTCCAGTATATCAGCACAATGCCTGGAACAGAATAAACACTTAATAAATGTGTTTAATAATTGAATGTTGGTGCATTGCTATCTTTTTTCTTCAATGTGGGTATTTAAACATTTGTGTCTGTATACATACCTATTTTGAGTTAGTTTGCTTCAACACAAGCTTAGAATTCTGAGCTCAATTATCTGATCTTTGTGCTGAAATGTTTCTTTAGAATTAGACAATTCAGAAATAACTAGTCCCATGAATTCATGCAGGAAAACCAAGAAGATATTGCTTCTTTTAGACCAGTGGTTCCAAAACTTTTTTGGCCTACCATCCCCTTTCCAGAAAAAAAAAATATTACTCAGTGCCCCTGGAAACTGATTTTTAAAAAATTTTAATAGCAATTAATAGGAACAATAAATGCATCTGTGGCCAAAACTGCCCCTCCTGGATCGCTGCAGCACCCACCAGGGGGCGGTGGCACCCATTTTGGGAATCACTGTTTTAGACAGATCAGTCAAACACAGGAAGTTTTCAAAGAATATATACATATATATGTGTGTGTTTGACTTGATTCAATAAACACTTAGCAAGTACCTGTAAGTACCTATTATGTGTAAGCTATTGGGGATATCAAGTCAAAATAAAAGAGTCTCTCAAAGAGCTTACATTCTACCAAGGGATGCAAGATGTGAATCTGTACATATAAAATAATACAATATGACTTTAAGATGGAATATTAAAGACTGGGGAAAAGGGAATCAGGAATTTCCCCCCTAAACTGTGCCCTGAAGAAAGCTGGTGATTCTACTAAAGAGAGGAGAAAAGAAGACATAATCCAAATGGGCAACTAATTGCAGTAGACCTTGAATTCAGATGTTGGAATATCTTGTAAAGAAGACAACTAGCAGACCAATTTCCTGCAGTAGAGAATTTTGAAAAGGACTTGCATGAAATAATGCTAAAAATGGGGGGTGGGATTTAGATTATGAAAGGTTTCTAACAGCCAAATTGAATAGTCCGTGTTTTTTTTTTCTTCCTGTAGGCAATAAGAAAGTCATTGGAGATTTAGGCAATACTTAGAAAATGAAATACAAGCAATAGCTTGCAAATAAACTTGTTTTTTAAAAAAAAAGGAAAAAAAGGCATTTTTGGAAGCAAATAATAAACCCAGTATAGAAGGGTGATGGAGACCTCTTGCTGGCAATCACAGTCAAGACTCAAAGAAACTCGAAGATACAAAAGATCAGTCTTCAACCAACTCACCCCATCCTTGAAAAAGGAATTCTCTGTACCTCAAACAAACTTCCACTTGAAGATTATCAACCAAAGGGATTCAGTTCCCCCAAAGGCAGTCCATTATACTTTTGGGTAGTTCTAATTCTTGTCAGGTCTTTCTTTCTTTTTAATCAAGATTTGCATCTCTTTAACTTCCACCCATTCCTTCTCATCCTTTCTTAAAGGATCAAGTAGAAGAGGAAAATTATCTCCTCTTGTGTATGACAACTCTTGGAATGCCATTATGTTCTCCTCCCTTGTCCTCATGTCTTATTTTTTCAGGCTAAATATTACTAGTTCCTTCATATAATTCTATCACAAGTAATATTAGTAGTATCCACCAAAATGGAATGATCTATGTTCTTGTTCTCAGCCTGCTCCTTTTCTTTCTCTTTGCTCTTATCTCAACCAATCCCCATGCCCAGACAGGTCACCTCTTTATTCCTTTACTATATGGTGAAGCTCCATCTTTCTTGAATGGACAAACTCAGATTCCTTTCTGAGTCTGTTTTACCCACCAAAAAGTGGTATCTTTTTCAACTTTTCATAGCATTTTGCCAGAACTTTTCCTTTGTATTTTTCTCACATTTTTATCATAACTTAAAAATATATTTAGACTTGTCTTCATTCCTCAGACCATGAGCTTCTTGAAATTAGTGTCTGTCTTATTGATCTTTCTATTGCAAGCACCTAGGATAATACCCTGAGTATGATAAACACACAATAAATGTTTGTTGGATAAAATTGTATGGTTTGCCAGGATTTGCATCTATTTCAATACTTTCCTGGACTGACTCCAGCTTATCATTCTCCTTTTTTTTTACTAACAGTGGGTAACCTAGAACTGAACAACAATATATCAGATGTGGAATTAGTAGTACTTGTGGCAAATGTTTTCCATGAATTTTCAAAGGTTGCTGATGGTAGTTCTCCAGCCATATGCACATTGGCTTCAACTTCCAATCAATCATTTCATGTTCCCTCCGGCTTTGCCTAAAGATCACAATCCTTATTAGAGAAAAGAGAAGCAGGTTCAGAGGCATTTAGGTGATAAGTACTAATCCAGCTTCAGACACTTAGCTAGGTCTGTGACCCTGGGCAATCACTTAATCTCTCTGCCTCAGCTTCCTCAACTGTTAAAGGGGATAGCAGTAATACCCACCACCTTCCAGGGTTATTATTAGGAGGATCAAATGAGATACTGGAAAGCACTTAGCATAGTGTTTGGAACATAGTGAAAGATTACTAAATGCTTCTTTCCTTTCTTCTTTCTGCATCGACTCTGAACAATACATACCATTATGTTTTCTTTGATCCTCCTGTCAGCCCTAAAATAAAATATATTTTTTACCTCAATCTTAATTATATTTTTCTCAGCTTTGGTGATTAGATTATTGAAGCTATTTAGTGGTTAGACTTCCTTACTCTATTCTTTCATGACATTGCCAAGTTTTTATTCTTGTGCTTAGCCATGTTGTTTCTTTCATCTTATGTATAGGTTTTTTAAAAATCCCAGTTTGTCGATGAGATTCCATTGCATCTCCATTAGACATTTTAGATAAGAGTCTTACCTTATGATAATTTATGAAATAACAGTAAATATAATTTTTAGAAAGAGCAAAATGCTATGGATAGCAATGTCATGTAAAGATCTTTTTAAAAATAAAGATTGGTACAAAATTATAATTTATAATACTATTAATGTTTGTGTGTGTGGGGAATAGTGAGAAAGGATTCTACCTGCATTTTTTCCACTGTTAATTGAGAGCCTGTATAGGTGCTTTCCACATTGTGATTTTTGCCCATTGAGGTATCAATATCCCAGTTTGGCATAAGAAATTAAATGAGAATTTGGGGAGGGTTTTGTGGAAGCCACAGATGACACACAAATGCAACAGACAAAACAGAAAAAAATTGGAAACTCAGAAATGATATGAAGGTGGTATTATATATCAACATATTTTATCTTTTAATACCATACATATATGACATTTCTTTTTTAAAGTTAAAATGAATAAAAAATCAAAGTTTGGAAAAGGATGAGAAAGCCAGCAGATGATACAGAAAGGCTAAAAATCTAGAGTTATCCTAAAAAGTTTAATACTCATAAATGCATATAAGGTATCATAAAAAACCCATAAAATAAAAAAGAACAAATTCAGACTTCTTCACTGGTATGAAGGGAGGACCAAAAATTTCATGTGGTTTTTCCAAATCAGGAAGGTGCCACATTCCTAAACCTCAAGATATTGAAGGGATACCTGTTTATATTTTAAAATAGTTCCTAAGTATTTGATTCATATGATGACAAGACATTTAAAGAAGACAGATTGCACAAATGGAGTTCTTTCATTGTTTTGGCCCAAGTGATGCTTAGAACTGTAACGTAGAGATGGCAGCATGGAATGGGATTCCATGCTGCCATCTCTACATTACAGTACATTGATTTTAAATGAATACAAACACACATATATACCCACAGACACATACATATACTCACACATAACACACAACAAATCTTGCACAGAGTTTTTTGCATAATTCAAAAGGTAAGTAGAGTAGCTATTCTGTGGCTTTCCCCAATATATTTCCATTTGTTTTAAGAGAGTTTATTCCTCTACTTCTCAAAGCACCTTTAATCAAAGAAGTTTGTCAAAAAACACATCATAACTATATGGTCTCTCTGACATCAGATTGTTTTAATTTGTATTTCATCTCTTTTACAAATAGGTAGGCTTTACATTGCTGGGAGAAAAAAAATCTTTCCACTAACAGGAAGAGAATGCTGTGCTAGAAAAATGTTTAGTCTATATAAGTCCTATTAACACAGAGGCAACTTCTACAGGAAACTCCCGGCTTTGCCAGAAATTACATCCTTTTTTCCCTTTCTGAAAAATTGGCAACTTCATTTATATAATAGCTTTCCCCCCCCTCTTATTCTTCAGGACTTTTTTGGCTTATCATCTCCGAAATGTCTTTGTGCCATTCACTCCTCAACCATTATCATTTTGGCTTATACATTTTTTTCCCTTTGGTTGTGCCTTGTCAAGCCCTTTTTCTTATTCCTCTTCAAAATGCACTTCTGTGAAGCTCTTTGGTAAGTACCTGCCTCTCTACCTACGTACCTCAATGAGAGTAACCGTGAAAATTGAAGTGGAGGCCAAATAGATGAATAGCGAAACATGATTATCTGCCAGTGACCATTTTCACTGGGGTTAAAGAGCACCAAGAAGAATAAGGATGAGATATGAAAGAAAGATGAAAACTTAGGAAGACAAATATTGCATTTATAGTTCTTGTCTAAAAGATTTCTGAACAATTGAGTTTCTTTAACCTATTTGATGAAATCACAGGACACAAGGAAGAGATGACAGAGAGAACAAGGTATTAAGTACTTAAAGGAAAGATAAAGATGCATTTATAGTTCATTTTTCCTTTAGCTGGTGTCAATAAGGGTCTGCATCAATTAGGGGGGGTTATAGAGTGGCTAGCCATTGGGTGATTATAGATCAGTCACATCATTTAGGGTGTTAAAAAAAACTAGTCAGTTCTGCAGAGTTATTGAAAGAGTTCACTGAGGCAGCCAGCTTTTTGGAGTGTTTTTAGCTGACTGGCAAGAAGGGGACTTATTTCTCATTCCCTACTTTTGTCATCGTGGCAATATCCAGTGCAGCAGAGTCCAACTGTGAGAAAAATGAGACAGCAAGAAGAGTTAAGAATTATTTTCACATCTGAAATATGTTGATAGTTAATCTATGGAGAGACACAGATCTAGGGAGCTCAGCTGAGTCATTTGCCTAGAAGAGACTGTCTCCCTAGGTAGCAGCAGTGTGAATTTCTTTTCACAAGAGAATAAAGACCATTGAAAGAAAGGGCATAACAGTAGACATGAGACTTGTCTTACTTGTACCTCTTCCCTAAGTGGGTGCCACTATATTACTGTATTCTATGTGTTTGTCTACTTCTTCCATTGCCTTGTAAGATTTTGTATTTGTAAGAAAATTGTATTTGTAAGAAAATGCAACTTTTATATATATATATATATATATATATATA
>NC_058133.1:50346882-50392813 GCF_016433145.1 Gracilinanus agilis
GGAGCATGAATCATGTAACCATGTTAAAAATGAATATTAATAAATGTTTAAAAAAAAACTGGGAAGACCCGTGTTCAAGACCATGCTTTTAATATCTGAAAAATGACTAAAAAAAAAACAAAACAGTAAGTGTATTCAGAACATGTATAGACCTGCCTTGGTCAAGACTTTCATCACATGGGAATTCCCAAGACCAATAAAATCGAATTCAAGCTCTTACCCCATTGTGCCAGGCACTGTGTTAATAAAAACAACTAAAAAACAAATGTCAGCTTTCCACTGAGAATCCCCGCACACCAAATTATATCACCTACTACAAGTATGAATTCAAATTAAGCTGATTATGAATGCTTCTCTTTAATGATAATAAATTACATTTTACAAAGTGTCAGCTTTACAAATCCTTTGTCTACAATGATGTGAAAGAGGTAATTCAAATATTTTTTTCTTTCTCTTTAAATTATTCTCTATATTCTTATCTAATTATATATAGTGAATTCCCACAGTAGAATGTAAGCTCTCAGAAGTCAGGGACTGTTTTTATTTATTTATTTTTTGTATCTCTAGTAACTTATTCATGGTGAGTAATCAATAAAGATGATTAAATTACACCAAATCTGAAGAAACTGAGGCTTTGAGGGATTCAGTAATTTTTTTCCATGACTGAAACAGACCTAATCTCTTGACTTCAAGTTCAATGAGTATTCTTGCCAGAGGGGAACAGAGGTGAAGGGACTTCTTTTAAGTCTCAGTTAAAATCTCATCTTTCATCAGAAGCCTTTCCCAATCCCCCTTTCACACGAATATCTTCCCTCCGAGGTTATCTCTAATTATCCATATGTAATATGATATTTGATATATTATAAGATACGTGATATAATAAGATAATAAGATATATGAACATAAATGTATCATCAATGTATTCGTCTATCTTATTTGTTTGAATATAATTGTTTGCAAGTTGGCTCCTTGACTATGAGTTCCTTGAGGATAAGGATTGTTTTTTGTTTTTCTTAGAATCCTCAATATTTAGCACAGTGTCTGTCACACAGTAGGTGCTTAATGAATGTTTGTTAACTTGACTCTTTCAATCAACAAATATTTATTAAGTGCCAGGCTCTGGGATACTAATAGAAAGAATGAAATAATTCCAACTTGTGTTGAGTTCATATTCTAATAGGAGAGACAAGTACATAGACACATATACATAAATATATATATGTATATTATGCAATATACATATATGTATGTATACATATACCATGATATTATGAAAACAATATAATGGTGGCTGATATTTCAGAGGCATACAGCTAATTCACTGGGCAAAGATTTTTTTAAATAACTTAAAGGGAAATTAAAAAAAAGTGACCAAATGACTTTAAATGAGTGAAAATTCATACCTCCATACATCACTGTTTAGCCGCCACTAGCCAAAGAGCATTTTACTAATGACTTTGGCTTTTAGATCATAAATCAAGGCTGCCTGAGTAGTTACACACCTCTCAGGCATCAGGAGCAGATTAGCCGTGTAGCCCAAAAGACTTTTCTTGTGAATAAAAAAATAAAAAGAAAGAAAGAGAACGAGTGAGGCAGTTTCTTCAATATAATGAAGAAAGATGGACTAGTATGGCTTAAATACAAGCTATCAAACTTTGAATCAAAACAGAGACTGTTTTGACCATTACTTTCCTGTTTTCAGCCATTCTTTGAAAATAGATTCAGCGAGATAAGAGAATATTTTCACAGCCTATCCATCTGGGCTAGAACAAGAAGGATTGCACCAAAGGACCTATTGCCATATATGAGGGAAGTGAACTTTAAACAATACTGTTTCGAATTTTTGCTGAAATGAATACCAAAGAATTCCAATGGCTCTTTTAAACTTAAGCAAACACCGGAACCGTGGCCTGGAAATCAAAGGTATTTCAAAATGAAATTCTCTGCTGCTGTTTATAGCACACCCTCCCAAGGTATTTTGCATGATTTTGCTATGTCTACCCCCAGAAGCAGCTGGAAAGCAATTCATTGAATGAAAAATCGAACCATAGGATAACACAACCTCCAAGTTCGAAAGGACCTCAAAGACCCTTTAGTGTAAAACTGTAACTGGAAATGACAAGTGGTCATTCATCCTTTCCCCAGAAGCTGTTAATTGTAGTAATAGTGGTGATGTTTGGGGAAACCAACTATCTCCATTGTACTTTTAGAAAGCTTTGATTGTTAGGAAGTGTAATCTTCATGAAAATCAAATTTGTAGCTTTTTAATTTCTAACCCTTGCTACAGTCTACTCTCTGAGTCCAAAGAAATTAAAGAATTTTACCTAAATTGTTTACCTAAGTTGTACCTAAATGTTAAAGACCAAATGGAGAACTTTTAGAATTTTTATATAATTTAGGTCCCCATTTTTTTTTCTTCCTTGAAATCACTCTAATAATTTTTCTTCTTCTCCAGTTCATTGTCTGAATTTAAGTTAGATCTCTAAGGGACAAATGTGCTCATCTTTAAAAATTGATTTTAAGTGTGTCTACTTAATATCACCCAACATTCCAAAGAATGAAACACTACCTTTATTTTTAATATATTCTGATGATATTTTCTTCAGAAGGAATCTTGCATTAATTTACATTTAGATAGGGATAGTCTTCTTCATCGGAATGTAAGTTCTTTGACTGTATTGATGCTTTTGTCTTTGTAGTACTGTCGCTTAGCACAATGCCTTGTACAAATATAGTAAGCTATTTAAAAATGCTAGCTGATTAATTGATCAAATAAATTGAGAACAAATATGGTCGGACTGTATAGTTTGGCTTTTTCTACTTCTTTTCTAAAAGGTCAAATATATACTCTTCTTGCTTCTCTTTCTCCCTGTCTTTTTCTCTGTCTCTCCATCATGTATCTCTGACTGTCTCTGTATTTCCATCTTTCTCTGTACCTGTCTCCTTTCTCCAAAGAACTATATGGTAATAACTAAGACATGGTACAAAGTGTGGTCCAACACTAGTCCACGTGTTGACTTGTATCAAACTCAAATAGAAGGGGTCACTAAATTTGGTTTGTATATTGACTTAGTTTTAAATTTTAATATTATCTATGTTGTACTGTACTTTTATTTATTTTGTTAAATATTTGCGAAGTACATTCTTTAAACTCTTACCTTTTGTCTTAGCATTAATTGGCAGACAAAAGAGAAGTAAAGGCTAGGAAATTGGAGTTAAATGACTTGCCCAGGATCACATAGCTAGAAAGTATCTGAAGCCAGATTGAAACTCAGATCCTCCTGACTTGTGGCCAAGTGCTTTATCCTCTGTGCAACCTGGCCACTCCCCTAATTTCCTTTTAGTCTCATTCCTGCCTTACTCAGGAGAGTGGGGGGCTCCATATTGGACACCTCTACAATGGACCATCTATAAAGGGATATTCATTGGCAAGGCTCTTAGAGCAAAAACATCCTTACATGGGTCAGTCGTTGCTGTTGTTCTTCTGCTCACATCTATGATTTAACTGGTATAAAGAAATGCAGATTGACATTTCCTCTGAAAATTTTGATTTTATTAAATTGCCTTTGACACTTTGTTTTAGTAATTGGCCCACAGCTAATTAGTCTGTATGTGTCAGAGGCCAGACAGGAACCCAGGATTTCCTCCTAACTCTGAAAACTGAAAGAATTTCTGGGTATTTTAGGTCCCAGACTTCTTGTCTGCAGTAGTATTCATGAAGGGATTTTTCCAAGGTATGCTCTTTATGCACAATTCTAACCTGCATTTCAGAATAAGTCAGGATAAATATACCATTAAAACAAATTATTCAGTCAAACAGTTTTTGAGAGAAAGTCATCCCCTCATGAGATACCCCTGGGATAAGGCAACTGGGTTATTTCCCCCCAGATCATAATAATTTTGAGGGATACTGACAGCAGCCTAGAAACAAATGAACTTTATACCTTATTAGCAAGAATAATTAGTCAAAAAATAGAAGGCCTCCAACGGAGCCTTTTTCTTCCAACAGATGAATTCCAGGTAAGTTCTTATCAAACTTGGTCCTCTTCCCTCCACCTATGAACTAAACAGATCTTTTCTTCAGGTTGAAAAAAAAAAAGTGCCAGTTTTGTCTCTGAGCTCCTACAATAACAATCTAATCTCCATATCTCTCTGTACAAAGTAATTACTTCCATAGATTTTTTCTTGATTATCATGTAGACAAAAATATATCCTTGACATATTATGTAGACATAATCTTGTTCTCATTAATGTTAAACTTTTGATGGCAGATGCTGCTTAAAAATAGTTTTTCTTAAATGAATTTCATGGTGGTATCTTCCAGTTAATTTTGGATAAAATAATAACTCAAAAATATTATGAATTTCCATTAAATAGTCCAAAAATTAAGACATTTTACATAATATAGCTAATATGGCTATAATTATACTCATTTATAGGCTACTGTTTCAATTGAATCGAGAAGGAAATTTGCAACTTTGGAATTATCCTGGACTTTCATGTCCAATCAGTTGCCTTTTCTTGGGTGATTCTAATTTTACACTATCATTTGTATCTGCCCCCATTCTCCCCATTCTTACTGCTCCTTGCCTCTTTCTGTTGGCTATCACAATAGTTTCCTAATTAGTCTCCCTGTGGTTCGGGTCTCAGAACTCTCCATCCAAACCTCCTCCACACTTGTGCTGGTGTGACCAGTCACTTTGCTGCTGAAAAATCTTCAGCTGCTCCAGGTAAATTACAATCTCCATGTCCCAGTTTTGAAGATACTCTACATTCTGACTCTGCCATACCTTTCCACACTTAATCAACATTATTATCCTCCACATATTCTATATTCCAGCCAAAAAGGAGTGTTAGCTATTATTCAAACTTCAATCTTCCATCTTTCAACTGAGTGCATTTGTACACATTCCTGATGTCTTATCCCTGATTTATCCTCATTCCCTCCTCACTTCTGCTTCTTAGAATACCAAGCTTCCTTTAGTGCTTGGATCATGTGCCACCTCTTTCACATTGTCTATACTGAGTCCCTCAATTCTTCTCCTGCCTCAAATTATTTTGCTTTAAATTATCTGGGTACCAACTTTCTTCGAGTAGCATCTAAATTCTTGAAAGGCCCAGACTGTTTTCATTTTTGTTTTGTTTTTCTATATGCCAAGATTTCACATAATTACTTAAACATGGAAACTCTGTTTTATTGTATTATCTTCTTTATTTAAAATATTTCTTATTTTTTTCTGCACAAAGCTTTTTTGTAGATAATTGTATGCTTGTTGTCTCCCTCATTAGATTATAAATTCCCTGAGGGCAGAGACTCTTCTTTTGTCTCTTTTTGTACTTCTAGAATTTAGCAGAATGCCTGACAGGTAATAGGCATTTAATGTTTATGGACTCACTGGGTAATAATTGTTTATTGAATAAATACAGTCATTATAGCATTAATTTTTAATAATGTAGGGAATTAGAGCAACAAACCATAGATTTTTATTATAGAATCTCAGGAATCTAAGCCAGGCATGAAATTGTCCTCCCTATAAAACAAAACCAACAAGTCAATGCCCAGTCTTGTGTCTCAAGACTTCAAGGAAATAGTACTTACTACCACCTGAAACAGTTCATTTACTTTTGGTTTTCCCCCTACAATTATTAAGAAAGTCCTACTATGCCCCTTACCCCTTAGGTCATTCTTAATTCTAACTCTATAAATTCTTCACATATATACAGAAATAGGAAAATAGCTAGTTTCTTTCAAACAATTCTCCTAAATTATGTTCTATTGTTTTTTCACTAATCTAGTTACCTTCTCCTAGATCAGTGATTCCCGAAGTGGGCGCCACCACCCCCTGGTGGGTGCTGCAGCAATCCAGGGAAGTGGTGATGGCCACAGGTGCATTTATATTGCCTATTAATTGCTATTAAAATTAAAAAAAATAATTTCCAGGGGCGCTAAGTAATATTTTCTTCTGGAAAGGGGGCGGTAGGCCAAAAAAGTTTGGGAACTACTGTCCTAAGTGGACTTTACTTGTCCATGTATTTGCACCATTTAGTGGTCTATATTGATACAATGAACAAGATCATTGTCAGGCCTTCCCTTTATTTTCTCAGCAGTCATATTCTAATTAAGTTTATAGTTATTTGTATAGCAGGCTTATTTCTTCAATGAGATTAAAGATCATCCAAGAAAGAGACTATGGTAGTCATATTTTCAACCCATGGTATTACCATATTTTCTTAAACATTTTTTTGAGGAGGGCAGAGTGGTTCCTCAATTAGAAACTAATTCCTTAATTAGAAAATTCCTCCATAGATGCAAATTGTCAACTCATTTTCAACTTATAGCCACTGAAGTTTGTTGGGGCCAATGAGAAGTGAACTTGCCCAAAGTCATAAGGCAATCTATCAAGGAGAGAATTTATAATCATTTGTCTCCTTGAGTATAACAGTAGCTTATAAAACATGTTAAATTGAATTTAATCTATTTTTTAAAGCTTCAGAATTCTGGCCAATAGTATTAGCAATATAGTATAGCCAGGAATTATAACTAGAATAAATGTAAGACCATATCTCCTTTCTCTGTTGATGACTGGTTGCCTCTGAAATGAACCAATGGAATGAATTTCATAATGTATTCAGTCATCTTGAAATAGAACAAAGATGATACTTCTGCCATGTGGCAGAAATTAAAATTCTCAGGTTGGCTCAAACTTTAAAAAAAAGGGTTAATTTTTTTCTTTTAATTGAGGAAAAAATAAAATATGAAAATATGAGGTAACCCACCTCCCCTTCTCAAAAAAAAAAAACCAACCTCTCTCTCATTGGCAAAGAAGTAGGGAATTATACCAACACAATATTGCATACACTGTTAGAGGCACTAAATCAGCTGTTTTCGTTTAACTATTTTTCTGCATAACAAGGTGAAGGTGGGGAGTTCCAATTCAGCTGCATCTGCAATATTCAAAAAGAGGCATGCATGATCTAGAAACAAGACATCATTAAAGTTTATTTTTTTAAAGCTCTTATTCAAGTCTCTTTCCCCCTCTATTTGAGTCCTCGTTAGCAGGAACAAGGTTGTTGAACATTCCAAACAATACATCTTAAAGGCTTGGCAAGATGGTGAGTTCTGAAAGGTTGTACCATGTAAAAGTCAAGTAATTAAACACTGATCACTTACTGTAAAAAAAAAAAAAGACTGCTAGGAATGCCTGGATTCAGGAGGGCTAATTTCACACCCAAGATTTCAATGGAAATTAAGCCTTTAACTCTATTCTGCTTGACTTGATTTGAAAGAAGGGGATAAGGAAAAAAAAAGATTATAACAGCCATTCAGGCCTGCCTTTCTCCTCTGGGAGAGAGGAGAGGTGACAAACAGCCACTGGTAATTCATTCAGTAATCTTTTCCCCAAACAGCATTTAGGATCCTCTTCAAAATTTGGCTCTGGCTCTGTGGTTTCATTATTCTCCCCCACCCCCAATACAAAGACTCCTCCCTTTTCTAGTCTTGGCTCCAGATGAAATGTTTCAGTTCCCCCCAGAAACATCTACTTTTTAATAAAGTTTGCAAACATCGGATTCTTGCCTGATCCTCTTCCTTCCTCGTATGCTAAAAATGCCTTCTTAACATTCTTCTTTGTGACCCATTTCTTGACTTCATGGCCTCTTCCATGGGGATAATTAGAATCTACATCATGTTTAAGGTTTTTTTTCTTTTTTTTCCTTTCCTTATGCAGTCTCTCAAGGGAGGAAAAAAAGACAAGAGACATCAGAGGCTATTAAACTATTTTCCTTGCTGAAAGCTATCATTGGTTTTCTATTCTTTTCATTCCTTTTCTTCCAGTTCAAGGACAGAGGATCTTTTCATCACAGGGGCATGGTTAAGAATTATCTAATGGAAGTCCTTGTGTTGGTTTGCCAAATTTAGCAAACTGGTAACATTAAACAACTCATAAAATGCTCTTTCAGGAGCACATACAAGAGGGCTTACACTCAACTAAACAAAAACCCACACATAATTTTTTTTCTTTTTTTCTTTTTTTTTTTTGTTAATATGAGTGACCTTGTTTATCAGAGGAAGTTCAATGGCTGCTTCAATTGTTTCTAAGAAATGGTGTCTAATGCTCTTGGCAAGGAGAATCAGCTGGCTTATTCACACCTCCTGGAACCTAAACATAAACATGTGAGCTTATTCACACCTACTAGAACATAAACATGCTGGTACCATTGGGAAAATGTCCTGTAGCTAACACTCAAGTGTAAAGGGGCTTTTCAAATAGCTCATGTATTTCTTAGTAATTAAACATCCTGGAAAATGTTGTTTGGTGACATCTGTTGTATTTGAAAGTGAAAATGTGAACAAATTGGAAATATATGTAAAGCAAAATGTAGTTCCCTTTCAGACCTTCTCCTTGATGGTCTTTTGATTCCAGAAGGAAGCATTTTTCAAAGGAAATTTAATCATCAAATTGTTTATAATTTCTTAGCACCTGAATAGAAATTTGTTTTAATAATGAAAAATAATGATAACCGTAATATACAACAGTACCTCACCTATAGGAGGTATTTAACATTTGTAGAATTGACTTTATACAGAGATGCTTAAGGGTTGGCCAGGTACTACATACTTATTATTCTCATTATGGAAAGCAATTATGAATTAAAAAAATAATGTTTGCCTAATGAAGTGTGTTTTTTTTCTTTTTGATGGCAGAAATTCTGTTATATCAACTCCCTCCACCATTGCAAATCATTAACTTGTTCTAAGTTATAGCTTTGGAAACTTTTTTTCTGGGCAAAAAAATGTTGACGTTTCTTGTGCACAGTTATATAGCCAGTATTTGTTAGAAGTAAGACTTGAGTGCAGGTCTTCATAACTGAAAGGATGACCCTTATCTATGATACTGGATGCTATTTTCATCATTTCACACATAATTAACGGAGACATGGAGAACTACCAGCACATGCCTTGCATTGCCTCTGATTTCTAGATTTCTCTGTTTTAGAAGGATGCCATCCATCTACATATGAAGAATCTTCTCTTTACCAGCTTTTGAATCCTTAAAATTAATTCCATCCAGACGATCAAATTGAACTGAAATATTTTGATGGTCTTTTATTTGAAGACTACTGCTCATTTATTAGCATATGAATATTCTCAATTTTTTCAAAGACATTTTGGAAAAATGCAGAATCATGTTTTATATTGTGTTCTAGGTAGTTTCATTCAAAGTCTCAGTCCACTACTTTAGCCTTTCATCGTGCTTGTTTCCCAAATGGCACATGGATTGACCTCTTTAATGACAAAATCCCATCTTTTGGTACTTATTTCCCAAAAGAGAAGGCTAGGGATTGGTTCTGAAATTTCATTGAGATGGAATCTCCTTGATAAGAAAATTATCTTTACTGAAGTAGTTTAGCATCTTCTTTGCACTTTATGATCTTAATGAGTTTCTAGAACACTAGACAGTTAAATAGCATTCTAAAGCATCACCTAATCAAAGGTGAGATTTTTGAACTAATGTCTGCCTGGTTTGGAGAAAAATTCTCTATCCAACACTGCATTTTAAGAGGACTCAAAGGGAGATTTCTTAAAGAAAAGTACAATGGGAAAGGCATAGTTACTATAGTTTTCACAGAGACCAATGGCAACACAGCCATTTACTTAAGATGATAACTCAGTATTTGCTTCTACTTTTAACTTTCTTCCTGAGCTCGTCTACTTTTAACTTTCTTCCTGAGCTCGGGACCTTCAACACTTACAAGGGAGCAGAGCACCAGACTTAGTGGGTAGGGAACTTTTGTGTGCTTGTGGGACACAAATGTGGAGGAGTAAATTTTCATGTCCCAGATGAAAAAATATAACTCTCCTGATTCCATCAACATCCAGAATAGAAAAAACAAGATGCTTGAACATTGATTTATAACAGTGAGAATTCCATTGTAAATCTTTTACTAGTGAGAGGGCTTTCAGAAGTAGGGGTTGGAGGGAACACAACAATGTGGGTGGTACCAGCTATACTTCTGGGACAGAAAAAATGAAAAAGGGAGGAGACACAAATACCTCATTCTGTACAGGATTCCTGTCTTATCTCTAGTCTGGCAATATCCATTTTTACTTGTTAGAAATAGAAAACGCATGCTTAACTTTTAATATAGTTCCAAAGTGACTATATAAAAATGAGGACGTTTCTTTGGCTGAGGCTTGACTAACTTTTGGTCCAGGTACCAAATGCATTAAAATGAAATCTCTGATGTGATCTATTCTAGATTTATGCAACGGTGGACATTTATGGCATTCCAATAATCTATAAGCAGCACACATTTTCTGGAAAGCATCCTAATATCTGTAAACTAGTAATGGATTAATTGGCAAGTTATTCAATTATCTTTCAGAAACGTTACTTGGGTGAAGATGACAACATTAGGGACTAATTAGAAATGAATGAACCAAACCCTGGGTAAAGTTTGGTCCATCAAATGTCTAGAAAGTGATATTTCAAATATGTAATCTTGATAAATCTCAATTGGATTCTTTTTTCTACAAAGCACTTTTTCCTTAATTTTTAAAGCCAAGAGGAATTTAAGGAAAATACATTCCATATGCTTCTGATTCATTTGCACTTACATCATCAAAATATTTTTGCTAAGAGCAATTTGATGTCTGACAAGGACCCTGAACTGTCATACATAAGATCTTTCAATATTTTTCTTTAAATGTTCTTTTTAAAAATAAAGAAAGCTAACAACACTTTTCCAATTACATTTGAAAACCAAAAAATTATTGTTTAATTTCATAGTCTAAACTTAAGGCATGTCTAAAACTGACAAAATAAGTTTCCTTATCTGGAGATGGAATGGTCTTAAACTAATAATGGTACTGAAATACTAGGAATTACAATGTAGACTTTGATACTTTTCCTTGTATGTAATGCATTTTTAAAAAGAGTCAGCTTTAGAGAGAACTGGTACGGTGATATAATGGAATATTTGAGCTCATATCTTTCTTATGTCACTTAGAGGAGCTGGGGTGATGTTAAGGAGAGAATATTAGACTTGGGGCCAGGAAGATGTGAGTTCAAATCTTCCCTCAGATGTTTGATAGCTATGTGACCCTGGGCAAGTCACTTAATGGCTATTAGCCTCAGTTTCTTTATCTGGGGACAATAATAGTACTTATCTTCCAAGGTTCTTGTGATGATCCCAAGATAATTGTAAAGCATTTAGCACAGGGCTTGGCACAAAGTAAGTGCTATATAAATACTAGCTATTATTTTTTGAGCTCAATCCTTTTTCTGCAACTTATGGCAGCTAGGAAACTCAGTACAATGAGTATTGGATCTTTTGGCCAAGAAAATCTGAGTAAAAATCTGCTTATCTGAATCACTCTGAGCAAATCACCTAACATGATTCCCTGAGTCCTCTCAACTATAAAATGGGAACAATACTAGCATTTACCTCCTAGGGTAGTTGTGAGCATGGATTAATATTTGAACAAAATATATAGATGTTGCATGATAAGACTTTCTTAATTCTTTAGGATTTAGATGATCATAAAATGGTTGACTTTGCTCAAAATACTCTAAAATGATAGAGTATTACATATAATAAACACCCTTAAATTTATATGTATATATTTTAATATAATTCTATGTAATACATTCATATAAAATAACATTTTAAGGGCATTAATGATCGGTTAAGAAGGAAAGGAAATGAACTTAAAAGAGAAATAGACATTAAAACATTACAATGATTCCGGTTGTGCCAGCCAGAAGCACATGACAAAACAGAGTAGAGGTTTTCCTCTAAAAGTTTTCAAAAAAATTAATATAGTTGGAGAATAGGCACATGAACACAATGGAATAGTTTGACACTATAGGAAATGGCAACTAAAGAATTTCGAGAGACATGGGAACTTTTTTTTCCTATATATTTATATTTATATATAAAATTTGAATTTAACAAATTCCAAATACAAGGCTCATTTCCATATATATAGTAGAACAGAAAAAGAGGATTGTATATTCATATATATAGTAGAACAGAAAAAGAGATTGTAAATCTATGGATATCTATGTTCTGCTTTTCTGTGAAATTCATACAAATCCATCCAATGTGGAACTTTCAAAGTTATCCTCTTGGTTTGTGATTCTTACACTTATTCTTTTCTTTTCTGTGTATTTAAAAAAGATACATCAATGACCTTATTTTTTTTCTTTCTTCTCCCCCCCCCTTTTTTTTTCTTTTGGCTAACCTATCCCCTCCTGTCTTTCCTTTTGGCCCTACTACCCTCCTTGTTGGGGGAGGAAAAAAACCCCTTATAATTAGTATGCATATTGAAGCAAAATAAATGCCTACATTGGCCTTATATAAAAACGATGTTGTACACTTTCTTCTGCATTGTGGGTCCATTACTCTCTCAGTAGGTGGATATCATGCTTCATCAGTTTTCTGATACAGTGTAGGAAATCCACTTTGTGTTAATTGAAGCTATCTTTCCAAGTTGTTTTTCTTTATAATGTTATTATAGATTTTTTTCTCCTGGTTCTGTTCATTTATTCTATATCAATTCCTATAAGGCTTTCCAAATTTCTCTGAAACCAATAATTTTAGCATTTCTTGTGGCACAATAATATTCTATTACCATTCATAAATTATTTTCTATTTATTCTCCAATTGATGGTCTCTCTTTTAGTGTCTTTTTTTTGCCATAGAAAAAAGAACTGCCATATATTTTTTTTCCACATATGGATTCATTTCCTCTTTCTTTTTTTTTTTTTTTGGCGTATAGGCCTAGGAATTATATTGCTAGGTATGCATAGTTTAATTAATTTTAGGACCTGATTCCAAATTGTTTTCCAGATCTGCTGGACCAGTTTATAGATCCAACAATAATGAATTTAATGAACCCATTTTCCTTTTAGTCCCTTCAACAATGATCATTTTCCTTTTCTGTCATCTTTGTCATTCTGATGGTTTGAGGTAGAATCAAAGTTGCTTTAATATGCATTTCTTTAATTATTAGTGATAAGTATATTTTTTAACCTTTACCTTCCATCTTAGAATCAATACTATATATTGGTTCCACAGCAGAACAACAATGAGGGTTAGGCAATGGGAATTTGCCCAAGTCATACACCTAGGAAGTGTGTGAGGTCAGATTTGAACCCTCCAGTCTCTAGGTTTGGTCTACTAAGCCATCTGTAGGTCCTTGATCATTTTTTTTAAATGTGGTTGCCAATAGCTTGAATTTCTGAAGACTTCTCCAGACTAATACAGAATGAAGTGATCCCTCTCAGAAAAACAACCAAATCAATGACAAAATAAGTGAAAATAATGAAGCCTGATGCTTAGGAAAAAAATCCCAAAGTGACAATAAAAACATCTTAGCTCCAGAGGAGTGAAGAAATGCATGAATCCCCTTCCTTTTTTTTTTTTGAGAGATGGAAGATGACAGATAAGATGACTAGTGCAAGCTTTGTCAGGATAGTTTGATTGGTTGATTTTCCATAAATATTGCTTTTGTTTGTGTTGTACCAGAAATGGGATAGATGTAATATTTTCATATGGTTGTGATGTAAAATCAAAAGGTGTCAATAAAGCATTTTAAAATCAGGTTAGATTACTTGTATACCAGTTAGGCTAAAACCAAGAGGATCTCTTAATGTCCACATTCTGTTTAGATCTTTGTTTTTAGGTGATTTCCTAATTTTTGCCCATAATATATACATTTAGGAAAGGGTGCCCGCTTCTAATATAATTTTTCTCTTTAAAAATGGAAAAATCACTATGAGCCAAAGGAAGCTCAGGTCCTGAGATCAAGGATTTTTTTAGAAATGTGAAATGTGCTAATGTTATGACTACACCTTATATTGGCATCAAAATTATGATTCTTTTCAGAATTATATATCACGAGAAAACAATCTGTGAATTCTCTGTTTAGGCATACCAAAGACTTCTAAAAGAAATAACACTGAGACATATTTAAAGAATTCATGTTGAAATTTAAACACATTTCTCCTGTAATACTACACAGAAGGTTTTCCCTAAGCCGGTTGTCACCAGAGGTAGGTGATGAATAGAATGTAACAATTTGGTAAGTATTTAAAATAATTCCTATTTTAAGTACCAGGTGAGATGAAACCTTCCCAGTGCATTGTACACTACACAGTAGGAAGGTATTCCTATAATTCAGCTGTAACAGTGGATATAAATGGACCTATTACCATGGTAACTATTTTGGAGGCTAATAAAACCACATCAAATATGAACCAAAAAAAATGCCTACAAAACCCCCCAGCCAGGCTGTAAGTCAAACTTTCCCTCCTTAGTGAAAAAAGTCACTGAAAAATCACAGACAGAGAGACCCTCCTTTATTGTTGCTGAGAAGTCTTGTTTTTCAGCTGGCTTCTCCTATTGTGGAATGCAAAGCTTCCCTTCGGGGTAGGAGGGAGATTTATTCTCTTGCATAAAGGGAGGAAAGGGTTTAGTAAAAGTGAAATCTGTGGAACAGACAAACTTAAAAAATATATTTTCTTTCTTAACCCGAGCATAAATCACAGTTTATAAACAAGCCCTGGTGTTTCTTGCTTTCTTTTAACAGCAAAGAAAGGGGAGAGAAGACATAATGGAGAATTGGTAATTTATAACTGCTGGGGATCAACAAACCTTTTGTAATTCTTTTTTTTCTTTTCCTGAAAAGTTTTCTAAGAATATTTTTTTTTTTGACATTTGATGTTTTAAAGGTGAAATACATTTAAGGAACCATTTTTTAATTTAAATGGCAGTCGATATAACAACAGCCTAAATGAGAATTTGTAGTGAAAGGGAGGATTTTTTTTTTCTAAATTTTGAACAAAGGAAAACATTGTATTTGGAGTCAGAGGACTTTGATTCATATTATGCTTTTCCCACCATGGGAGCAAGTCATTTAAACCTTCCGGGCCTTAGTTTCTTTATCTGTAATATGATGGGTTGGGAATAAATGACTTCCACCTATATTTGTATCTGTGAAATTGATCCTAAGATATTTTCTCTTCTGGTTTACTAAAAAAATGAAGAAATTAAAAAACTCAATCTTCTTACTTAGGAATGATTAGTGAATAATAGATGGGCTTTTATAAAATGAAATATGGTACCCCGAGTTCTTGCTCACTTGATCTTCCCTGGCAGGCCTTCCTTCTCAGTGGTAACTCCACACTCCTTGGACTCCTCACTGGGCAGGTAAAGGCATCCACACCCTCTCCCTTTTCCAGCTTGACCAGAGTCCTCAAGGGCAAACAGTTTTCTTTCCTTCATTCCATTTGGAATGTCCATGGCTGACAGTCGAGGTTTTTCCTCTAGCCTGCTTGCAAAATGTGCTTCAGTCTAGCTACCTATTACAGTTGGGAATACTACCAGTGTGACTTTGGGTAAATCACTTTAAATCCCTGGATCTTCGTTTCCTTATTTGGAAAATGAATAACTTGGACAAGAAAGATGCCCTCTAACGATGTCTATTCTGGAAGTAGATGGATGATCTTAAAAGTGAATTTCTGCTTCCATGATGGGCCATCATCCAGACTAAGCTAATGGATGGTCTTTTGAACACTTCACGTTTCCCACCTGCAATAACGACAGTGAGACTTGGAGCTATCGCAGGCATCGCCACCTGCTTCTTGAAGCTCCCCACTTAACACCAAATGTTCTCCAGCGGGGTTGTGGCACTCTTCGACTTGCAGTAACTCTGCAGAACCCAATCCTGAGCCTGACCCGGCTCCCCAGGGTAGGATGTAGGCAGGGGTGGGAATGCCAGCTGCATATCTAAGCAGCTGGGATGTAATGGCCAGAAGGCAGAAGAAACACAAGGGCATTCCTAACCCAACTTCATGCCCATTGGCATGACTGTGGGCTGCCAGCAAGTGACAACAGCAGACAGGCCAACCTGGGGTGAGGCAATCAAAGATGGGATCACTCATTCTGAGCACAGGAATTCTTTGGTCCTATAGTAAAGCAGCATCAAGGAAACACCCAGAAGCAGTGAGCTCCAGAAACAGATTGAAAAGGTTGCAATAAAATAGAGAAATCTATCCAAGACAGGAAATAAAATAAAATAAACGGGTCTCATGCTTTTCCTTTTATCTTCATCACACCCATCATAGCTAGAGATGTCCTCCACAGACTTACCTTCAGAGAAGAAGGATTTATTGTAAAAAGTGTGGGAGGGACTTTTATAATCTGCTTTATCAAAATATTTCGATAAGGTTAATAAATGTGGCCTTGGAAGGTGATTAAATGGGTCAAAATATAGAACAACATCTTTTATAGCATGTAATATTGTTGTGTTCAATTCAAGGTTTCAAAATTATGACCTAGCTGTTGACCTAGATGTTCCTATCACACTAGAGTTTAGAAACTTATTTGCAAGGCTTTTCAAAGTTTACAAAGTACAATCTTCGCAGTGAAGTAGGGAGTTCAATTATCCTCAACTCTATTTTACAAATGAGGAAAATGAGTATTTTAGAAGAAAAATACACAGTACTACATTAGAGATCAAAAGGGCCTCTGGCATTAAAATTGGAAGGTCAAATATTGAAGCTAAAGCTTTGGGCACATCATGAGAAGACAGGATTCATTGGAAAAGACCTGATATTGGGAAAGATGGAAGACAAAAGGAGATGGAAGGCAAAAGGAGAAGGATGGCAGAGGATGAGATGGATAGTGTTATGGAAACAACAAATTCGAGCTTGGACAGGCTTTGAGAGAAAGTATGGTCGATGGGGTCATGAAGAGTTGGACGTGACTGAACGACAATAAAACATAACAAAAACCTCTCTGTTCAGAACAATGACATACAGCCAAGAAAAAAGTAATCTATTTGACAATTCTTGATGGAATATATTTGTTGTGGAGTATCCATGATGGAAGTACAATGTGGTTCAACAACATTTGATATAGTTGAATCCAGGATTAAATCCCTATTAATACTACTTTCTCCACTGAATTTAATAAAGACAACCACAATAATACATTAACGCACACTGAGATTTTCCAACCTTAAATCTGATATCTTTCATGATATACCATGACTTCCCAAGTAGTTTACTTACAGAGAGGAATCAGTCGCTTAATGAAATTCATGAGTGTGAGAAGTTAGGAAGGGGTCCAAAGCACAAAGTAAAGATTATTGAGTTCCAGAGTCAAAGGATGCCAGTTAGAATCCCCATTCTGGGTTGATGTGGTGGCAGGTAAAAACCTTGAATCTGGGTTGCTGGGGAAACATAGGGATCTGATAGATTAATTGAGTTCAGGAGTTCTGTGTTAGCATAAGGCTAAAACTGATCCAGTGTATATACTAGGTCTGACACTAAGAAGACTAAGAACCCACTGGGAGTGGTTGGGAGAAGATACTAGACTGTCCAAGAAGGTTAAACTTGTACATGATGGAAGAACAGACTAGGCTGGTGAGTGGCCACTGCATTTGCAACTTGGGTAAAATGGAAAGTAGGGAAAGTGAGGAAGATGGGAAAAGAGGGAGGGAGAGGAGAAGGAGGAGAAGGAAGGGAAGGGAGAAGAGGAAGGAAGGGTAAAGGGAGGGAAGTATTAAAGGAAAGGGAGAAAGAGAGGGTCAGAAGAGAGAAAAGTGGGAGAGAAGGAAGAGAATCCTATCCTTTATTTCCTATTTGATGTTGACCACTCCACTCCTCTCGGGACCTAGCCTCCTCATCTATAATGTGAAAGCTTGGAGCCACATAGCATCTAGAGTCCCCTTCTAGCTCTAAATCTATGATGATATAACTTAAATCATCACTGGCATATTTTAACAGAGGTCAAATATAAGAAAAGGTTTGTGTAGAAACTGTCTACACAGCATAGCAGGGTGATCAATGGCGTGTGGCAGCAACACAGCTAAAGAAGAAACTGAACCTTTGATGAAAAATTAGTCCACCTTCGAACTTTTAAGCTATTGCTTTCCAGGCTTCCTTTGACAAATAAGGGATTTAACTTCTTAAAATACTCTAACACTGGCTGTACTTTTTTAATCTCCATGTTAGCTTTCTTTCAACATTATCTCTTTGTAAGGGCTTTTTGGGGCTCAGCACTTTTAGGTAACGTCTATTCAATAGTCCAAAAATGTTATAGAAGGAAAACAAAACCTCCCAACTCTGATGGAATCGGTGACTGGGTAGTCAATGAAGTTTCCTCCTATCATATCCCCCAAGGAGTACCAAATGTCATGACACTCTTTTGTACTACAAATATAGGTCAGTTAGTTAGTTACAGTGAAGATGACCTGGCCATTTTTCCTGGGGCAAAGAAAAATGTTTTTGACTGAAATATGATGTCTTGTGAAGCATAAGCTTGATATCCTTCTATAGGAAAAGTGATGAATTTGGAGTGAGAATATTTGGATTTGAATCCTGGACTCTGATGCTTACAAGCTGTATTTGGGGCAAGTTACTCAGTTCTCTTATTTTTTTTAAAAATGAGTAGACGGTACTATGTCTCCCGGCTTCTTCCTGCTATAAATCTATGATCCCACTTTGAGAATTTTAAAGAACACTTCCAAGAGTGGGCTAACACACTCTTATTTAAAAGCTCATTTTATTTTATTTATTTTTTAAAACCCTTACCTTCAGTCTTAGAATCAATACGGTGTGTTGGTTCCAAGGTGGAAGAGCACTAAGGGCTGGTCAATGGGGATTAAGTGACTTGTGTTGGGTCACGTAGCTAGGAAATGTCTGAAGCCAGATTTGATCCTAGGACCTCCCATCTCCAGGTCTGGAGCTCTTTTTTTTTTTTTTTTTTTTACTTTTGTTTGGCAATTGAGCCTATTTTTTTAAATTTTAAACATTTATTAATATTCATTTTTAACATGGTTACATGATTCATGCTCCTACTTTCCCTCTGGAGCTCTTTTAAAAAAGAAGTGTTTTTTATTTTTTTTCCTGGTGGATAAATATTTTTAAAAAAATCTTTTCCCCACTCTCTCTACTTTATTTCTATCCTTTTAATGGAAAGTTCCCATTATCTGGTTATTGGAAATATCAAGTTCCCTCCTACCATATCTCCATTGAGCACCAAATATCATGACAGTCTTTTATATTACAAATATATAGTTCAGTTTAATTAGTTACCATCAAGATGACTTGGCCATTTTTTCTTGACTGTTTGGGTCCTGAAAGATCCATTAAATGGGTGGGATTTTCCTTTAATGCTTTCTTTTCTTTCTGTTTCTCTTTCTTTCTTTCTTTCTTTCTAAGATCAGATGAGTACATGTTGGGGCAGGGACAATGGTAGTTTAGTTTCATGCTGAAACTAAATAGAGACTTTGACTGTATTAGAAAATTGTGGGTGGTTGAAAGGTTCCAATCCAGTAAATGCAGAATCTCTTATTACACAATCTTTTCTCTCTACTTGTTCTCATTAGTATTGTTACTATTCTCATTTTCTATTAATTAAATGTCTCTGGTGCAAGCAATCACCTTTGAAATGGATCACCTTATCCATAAGGGAATGAGGAAGGCAATTCTCAAGCTTCATTAAATCCTTTGTGTTTCAAGTTTGTTCATTTTCTCCATTGTCTGCTTTTGGCACGAGAGTGTCAACAGGTGTAACCAAGTTTAAAGGGATACTGAGTGCCAATGGCTTCTCCAGGGCTGGCACGAGAGGGGACCTCCTGCAAGAAGAGAAGCCTCTTCAAACGTTTTGTTAGCTGCCATTGGCTAGCACTCATGTCAAAGTATGAGAGTCCAGCCAACTTAGAAGTAGGCAATGTGCCATCTCAACAGATGGGCCTGGGTTTAGGCAGCCAAGAGACCAAAGATATGCCCCAAATATAGGTAGCAAGGCCTTGCTTCCCACCGAGAGTGCTGAAATGTCTGTTTGTCCCATGATGAGACAGAGGATGTCAGTCCTTAAAAAATATTTAGAATCTTTTCTACAGCAATACTTATAGCCAATACTTATTCCTATAATTGTCTCTATATTCTTAAATGGGATCTGAAGTCTGGTGAACATGAAACACAGAAAACAAAATGTGGAAAAGGGGGGAAAAGCAGCAGCCAAAGGAACGGCAATCCAAAGGGAATCATCAGCCTCTGTAGATGTGTTTTCTGTCATGTATCACATAATACAGCTGACATGTGCCTTCTTATATTAGAATACAGGTATTTTATGAAAGGGAAAGAAAAAGCACTTTTAGAACACTTAGTGTGGGGCCAGGGATGGGGCTAAATATTAGAGATTCAAATATAAGCAAGTCAGTCCCTATCCTCAAATATCTGACATTATAGTAAGGGAAGAGAATACACATGGTGGGAGTGATGGCCAGGGAGGTCTTATTTACGGTACGCTGAGACCTGCACATAGCCAGTTGATGCCCAACAATTTCCCTTTTTCGCAATGCCCATTTTAATTTATTTGGAGTTTATGACATACCATGATTGTCATCCATATAATTACCAGACATATAGATATACACATATATGTATGGTTATACATACATATAATTTTTGCAAAGCATTTTAAATGTTAGCTTTTTTGACATCCACAACAACTCTTTAAGTAGGGTTTGTTATCATCTTTTATTTATCATGGCAGCTAGGTGGGTCAGCAAATAGAGCATCCCATTCCTGGAGTCAGGAAGACATATTCCTGAGTTCAAATGGCTTCGGACACTGGCTGTGACCCTGGGCAAGAAATTTAACTCTGCTTGCCTCAGTTTTCTCATCTGTGAAATGAACAGGAGAAGGAAATAGCAAAATCACTCCAGTATCTTTGCTAAGAAAATCTCAAAAGGGATCATGAAGAGTTGGACATAACTAAAAAGACTAAACAATAACTATAATTCTCACTATTTTTCAGATGAAGAAATTGAGGTAGAAACAGTTTAAATGACTTGTCTGTGATCAAACATATCAGTAAGTATCTGAGACTATATCTGAATTCAGATCTTTCTGAATACATATCCAACACGCCACCTAACTGCCAAAACACCTGGTAGAACATTGTTATAAAGATTGACCTCTCTTTCAGAGGGAGGTTTTGGACCACTAAATTAACCTTACAATTTTCTTTCTTTTTTGTTTTTGTTCATTCATTTTTTTTAACTCTTACCTTTCATCTTGGAATCAATATATTGTGTTTTGGTTCCAAGGCAGAAGAGAGGTAAGGACTAGGCAATGGGGGTTAGGTGACTTGCCCAGGATCATACAGTTAGGAAGTGTCTGAGGCCAGATTTGAACTCAGGACCTCCCATCTCTTGCTCTGACTCTCAATCCACTGAGCCTCTTAGCTTTCCCCAACATAACAGTTTTCTAAAGGTTGAGCTTTATACTCCAATACTAGATGTATAGTAACTAAAAGCAAGAATCTGGAGGAGCTAGGTGGCTCAATGGATAGAGAACCAGACCTACAGATGGGAAGTTCTGGGCTCAAATCTGACCTCAAAACACTTCGTAGATGTGTAATCTGGGGACAAGGCATTTAAACTCTTTCTGCCTCAATTTCCTCATTTGAACCCCAATTACCTAGTTCTTACTATTCTTCTACATTGAAACCAAGGCAGAATCTATTCTAAGACAATAGAATCTATTCTAGTATCTATCCTAGGACAAAAGGTAAGGGTGAAAAAAAACAATAATCCCTACACAATAATCTTTTGTTTATTGACTGGCTAATAATTCAGTTGAACATTTGGGGCTAGTAGGCATTTTAGCTATCACCTAGTTCAACCCTCTCACCTCACCGTTGTGGAAACTGAAGTCTAGGGGACCAGGGAACTGATGGCAAAAGAAGGTCAGTTTGGTATAGGAAGTTACAGGGATGGTGAATGGAACAAGAGAACAATCTATTAGCACACTCTATCCAGAAACAAGAATAGAGTGTTGATTGGATTTCTTTTCTAAAGGTATACATACCATGCTCCCTGGAGATTCTGGGTAACTGAAAATGACCATGGTAAGAAACAAAGCAAAACAGACATTCGAATAAAAGGAATGTTTCTAGGTTGAACAAAGTGCCTTTAAAAACAAGGCAGGCACTTAACAAATAAATGTCTTTTTAATTTACTCAGAATATGATGAAGAATTCCCTTCTATAAATCAATCTTAAGAATTCCAAAACTTTTGTCTCACAACACACTTGTGAGGAAGCCAATGCAAATGTTACTAATGCTTCCTTTTAACTGGGGGAAATTGAGGCTAAGAAAAATGGAGGGGATTGTCTCAGGTCATACAGCTAACACGTTTCAGAATCAGGATTCAAATCAATCTTCTGATTTTGGCATCCCTCTAAGCATGGGATTTAAATTAATTTAACAATGACAATAACTCATGTCTATAATACTTTCATGGCTTTAGAACTGGAAGGGAACTTAGAGACCATCTAGGCTAACCATTTAATTTCAATGTGAAGAAAGAGGGCTGGGGACTTATTCAAGGTGACACAGGCAGTACGTATCTAAGAGGACATTTGAACTCAGATCTGACTCCATATATGTATATTCTGCTATGCATGGAGCTTGCCAAAGTGCTTCCCATTCTGTCCTGCCCTGCCCCACATTAACTAGGTAAAGTAGATATAATTCATCAACTAACATTTATTAAATGCCCACTATGTGCCAAGCACTGTGCTGAATGCTGAAGATATAAAGATAAGATATAGTCACCCCACCTCAAGGAACTCACAATTTAATGGGGGAAACATCAAACAAACAAATATGTACAAATGAGATTTTGGGAGAATAAACTGGAGAGATTTTCAGAAGGAAGGCACTAGCATTAAGTGGAGTTGGAAAAAGCCATCACTTTCTTGGAGAAAGTGGAACTTCAGCTGAGACCCAAAGGAGAACAAGTATGCTGCTCTCTCCCCTCCCCATTTTATAGATGATGGAACTAAGTCTTAGGTTGATGAAGTGATTTTACTATGGTTGGACAACTGGTAAATGAATAGATACCATTCCGCTTGAATTCCAGTTCAGAATTCTTTCTACTAAAATATGTTAGCCTAGCTTTCACTCTGATTTCCACAAAAGAATACATTCATATACCTTGTTTAAAAATATAGCTTTGGGTGGTCTGAGCTTGGTGGCTCAGTGGATAGAGAGGCAGACCTGGAGATGGAGGTCCTAGGTTCAAATCTACTTCACACACTTTTTAGCTGTGTGACCCTGGACAAGTCTCTAAACCCCCATTGTCTAGCCTTTACTGCTCTTCTGCATTAGAACCAATGCATTCTAAGATGGAAGGTGAGAGTCTTTTTTTTTAATAGTTTTGTGATGTAATACTGGAGGGCAATATGGAACCAGGCTCAAAGTACCACAAATTTCTCCATACCTTTTGATCAACCAATAGCACTATTACAATCAAAGAGATGAGAACTAAGGGAAAAGGACCGACCTGTACCAAAATATTTTTAACAGCAATTTTTGTAGTGACAAAGAATTGGAAATAGAGGTTGTTCCTCAATTGGGGAATGAATAAACAAGTTGTGGTATGTGATTGTAATGGAATACTATTGAGCTCCAGGGAATGATGAACAGGATGAGTCCAGAAAAACCTAGAAAGACTTATTGAACTGAAGTAAAATGAAGTGAGCAGAACCAGATAAACAATTATACAGTAACAGATATATTATATGATGATTAACTGTAAAGGACTAAACCTTTATCAGCAAATCAAGTCTGTAAGATAACCACAAAGGACTCTCGATGAAATTGCTATTCCTGGCCAAAGGAGGAACTGATAGAGTCTGCCCAGATCAAAGCATACCATCTTGCACTGTATTTCCTTCATGATATTTCTTTTGTTTGTGTGATATATGGCTTTTATCAAGACATGAGTGACAGGGAAATATGTATTAAATGAAAGTATGGGAATGACCCGCATCAAACTCTTCATTGCCTCTGGGAGGCAGGGAGGGTAGGGACAGAGAGAATCTGTATTTTAAAATGACAAAAAACAATTGTCAAAAATAGTTTCTACGTGTAACTGAAAAGAATTGATAAAAATAAGAATAAATAATTTTGTTGTTTCTGAATTAAAACAGAATTTTAAAAAATATATATGTATATATAGATATCTTTCTATACATCTCAGTTCCACAATTAGAATTTATTAGCATATTCATATAAAAATATGATTACTTTATATGTATTTAGCTTATTTCATTCAGAATAGACAATTTTGCAAACTTCATATTTCTCCTACTCCATATAAAGATTAGGGACATTCTATCCTGCTCTTAAGAGAAATCATATCAAAATCCAAGAGTATAAATATACCCCACACACATACACACATACTAAGCTATTCCTTAAAAATTGCCCTAACAAAATGACCTATAAAAAACTTGGGCTTGATGAAAATAGGTTGTTTTTATTTCTCTGTTTCAAGTGCCAATGCTGGCCTCAGGTCTGTGGAACTTTTCAATGCTACTTTGGAAGTGGGAAAAGTCCCTCTGGAGGATTTGAATCCCTTACATCTGCTCAGAGGATAAATTACTAGTGCATCTCTAGGTTTCTTGGGGGCTTGGTAGAGATCAGTTGAAAAGGGTCCAGTTGTGGGATTGCAGGCCATTTCTATAGATGCCATGCATCATTATTCTATTACATCAGCTGTTCTTTACTTGCTTTAAATGCCCTGATGTCATTCACTAAAGACATAGTCTCCATCTTGAAATACCCCTTGCAAAAAAAAAAAAAAAAAAGAACAACAATATGAAGAGAGGCATAGTGTAATTTTGCAAAAGTGTTTATTTTTTCTAATGTGAAAATGGATGTGTAAATAGGTATGCCAGATGATTAGTGAATTGGGAGGGAGGTCTAGGGAGAAGAAAACTCTAATGACTTCCTTTTGTGTGTAGGATATAGTCCATATCCAGACTCCTTGGGTTGCTATCCCAGGTTGTTATTCCACAAACTAATCCAAACACACTTTGCTCCCACTAATGATTTATGATGAGTCTTCTCTAGCCAGACTTGTCTATTTCCTTGAGCAAGGAGTTTCTTCTCGCTCTAAATACCTATATAACCCATTATCCTTATCTCTTATTAGGTTCATGTTGTCTACTGGCTTTTCCACTGAAGTTGTCCTTGGATACATCACAATGGAATGGAGAATCATCTGAGCTGCGAAAAGCAGCAGTAAGTAAAAGCTTTGGTGATAAAATTATAAAGGCTTTGAGTGTTGGGTCTTCCAACAGATAATATGCCCATCACAGAACACCAGAGTCTATTATCTAAAAACAGAAG
This sequence comes from Gracilinanus agilis, assembly GCF_016433145.1. Taxonomy (NCBI): domain Eukaryota; kingdom Metazoa; phylum Chordata; class Mammalia; order Didelphimorphia; family Didelphidae; genus Gracilinanus; species Gracilinanus agilis. The sequence goes on from NC_058133.1 coordinate 50,372,108, forward strand.
GGCTCCCTACTAGAAGGTTGGCCACTAAGTGAAGGATGCTTTTTTGTCATTGCAACACATCCTTAATATGCTACAATCTTCATTAGTTTAGGTACTACCTATGCCAATAGAAATTTAAAAGCATCAACAAATACCCTGCTTCATATTTTTAGTCACTTAAAAATGTGTATATGGTGAATCTTTGAAATAAGATCAATCACTCAGTCCACAAAACCACTCCAGAAGAATGAACATTTATCATGTTTTATACATCTTCTTGTCAACAGTGACTAGTTGATAGTATAGGCACCTGATAAATGGTACATTCTCTGGTAGTGGAAAGAAGGGAAAACAGTACATAGGAAGAAAAATGATATCTAGGAAGAATATGGAACATGTACAGCAGAGGAAGAACTGACATCATAGGCAGAGGAATTGGGTTCAAATCTTACCTCTGATAGTTGCAATCTGCGTGACCTTGGCTAGTTATTAATCTCAATGCTTTAGTTTCTTTATTTGTGAAATTATGGAGTTGGACAAAATGAATTCTAAGGTGATTTCTGGCATTAAAATCTATGACCCATGAAATTTCAGTTCAAAGGGAAATGGAAGACAAATTAACGTTCTTTTTAATTTCATTTCATTATTTCACCCAAAGCAACACTCATGAAGTCTGTAGATTGTGTAGAAGTTGAACAAGACCTTTTGTTTGTTTTGTATAGTTGGAAAATCTTGAACCCCTAAAACTACATTCCCCAAACTTCCTTTCTGTGTTACCCAGAATGCTTTTTCCTTTTTCCACATTTGCATCTTCACATTTGTATACAGTTTGCTGTAACTCCTCCCTTTTTCTTTTTTGTTCTTGCAAGCCAGCTGAATAGCTAGGTCTCCTACATTAATTATTATTAACAAACTTTAAAAATATACTTGGAATACTGGATATTAATTTTAAAATCTACAGGTTTTTTTGAGGGAAGGGGTGGTGATCCTGTGATTTCATTGGTGGGGAGATATCCTTGGATGGAAACATCTTCCACCTACAAGCAACTCTCATAGCCTTAGAAAACTGCTGGGGAAACTGAGAGTCTGTTAGTAGGTGTCAAAACCAGGGTGCAGATTGAGGTCATCCTGATTCTAAGGCTAACCTTCTGTCTACTTTACCACATTGGTTCTTCTGTGTTATATGATTAAATTGTGATATTGCTGACAAAGAAGTGACATATTGCATTCTGAATATCTTTACAGAATCATATCACACTGTCTTTTGAATGTCTGGTGACAGGAACATAGGAAATTCCTATTGTCTCACTGTTTTATTTCTCAAGGCTAGTCCAGGTCAAGTCATATTTTGACTGAGCCTTGGGCCTCTGGGATATCAATGTCATTATTGTTATCATTGGATATTTTTTGTTGTAACTGCTCTGTGCAGGGTACTCTACTAGAGTCTAGGGAATCTGAAAATAAATGTGTGATGTAGCCCTTCCCTCCAAATGCTATTAATTTAGGTATAAAACAGGAGAGGGCAGATATAAAAAGAAGACAGAATGCTAAGTGAAAATTGAGTGGTACAGAAAATATATTCTATGATTTCTGAAGTAGGAAGAGTTGCCCAGAGTTGAGATGGCAAAGAAGGCATTATGGATGGCATAAGACTTGGGCTTGGAAAAGAGGGTTGGATTTAGAGAAGAGGAGGAAGGAAAGAGGGAATTCCAGATGGAACTAATGGTGTGAGTGCAGGTAATGTGGAATTGAAACAGGGGAAAGAGAGAAAAACAATTTAGATGAAGAAGACATCTATATATGTATGTATGCATGGATGAGGATGGTGGATGGATGGATGGATGGATAGACATTCCAGTTTTGTTGACTCTTACATTTTATCAACTTAAGCACACCTTTTCCCAGCAGCAAGTGTAACCCATCCATACCTTCCAGTCTTGAGCCAGGAAATCATATATTTAACAATGGAGGATCTATTTAATGTGCTAAACATAGACCTACTTATATTGTCAGTCAGATAGCATTTATAAAGCTCTACTATGTTTCAAGCACTGTGGTAAGCATTAGAGATGTGTAGAAATGCAAAAAACAGACATTGTTCTTGATGAGCTCACTGGCTAACGAAGTAGACAATTATGTACAATTAAGACACATATGAGACAAACTGGAGTAGTTTCAGAAGGAAGGCTCAAAGATTACCTGAAAAAAGGCTTCTTTTAGAAAGTGGGACTTTTGGTTGAAACTTTCATTGTCTGGATACTAGTGCTAAATTGGAATGGATTGTCTCAGGAGGTAGTGAATTCTCCTTCCTTAGATGTCTTCAAGCATAGGTCAGACAGCCAGTCATCATGTAATTTTTACAGGGAAATTTTGAGGGGGCATGAGTTGCATCAGATGGCCACTAAGATCATAGGTTCATAGTTTTAGAGATAGAAGGGAACTTTGAGGCATATAGTCCAACAACTCCTTTTTATTGATGAGGAAATTGAGTTCCACCAAGGTTAAGTAACTTCTAGGACCATATATCTAGAACTAGAAGGGACCTCAGAGGTGCAATTTATTAAGGGGTTTGTCTTTTTAAACAATCACATATCTCATTTTCTCCTTCCTGTACCTTTATGCTGTTTCCTCACCTTTCAATATGGCACTTCCTGCCCTAACCAGTGCCCTTATGATCTTTCTCTCTGCCTCTCCTATGAGTATCCATTTGTTATCTCTTGACCTTGCCTACCTTTTTTAAAAGCTATACATGTACTTGATAACAGCCTTTATTTCAACTTAAAAAACTGTATCAATGTTCTTTCCTTTCTTTTCTTAATTATAATTGTTGTTATCTTATGAGTCTCTCTCCCCAAATAGAATACTCATTTATAACAGGTTACTATCAAGCAAAAAAAAATTCAGCACATTGTCTCTATCTGAGAATGTTGGCCTTTCTTAGTCAACCATTTCTTTATGGAGGTTTTCCTTGATTTCTTAAGTGAAAATTAACCATAGTAATAGGCTACTTTGTGACCTAAAAGAGACCTTTTCAGACAGTCCTCTGAAGTGGATCATTTCTTTGGAGCCACACAATTTATTGAGAGTTGGTCTTTGGAAAGAATCCTACTGTACCACTCATTTTGGGGAATACCTCTGTGTTCCTTGTATATCCAGTACCTAATTTCTGTCCCTTAATAATGTGACATTCCCTGCCCTGGGGAGGGTTTCCAAGCCTAGTTTTTCTTGGTTTCCCTATAAGTAAAAATAATGTACCTTATTTTTCAGAGACTGTGACTAAATAACAATATTACCTGACATATAAATATATATATATAATCTTTAATATGTAGCATATGCATATATGTGGCAAGGTGCTTTTCAATTATTATCTCATTTGATCCTTACAACACTGGGGAGTAGTGGTGATTATTATTCCCCTGATACAGAGAAGAAAATTGAACCAAACAGAGGTAAGTAAAGTGACTTGTCCAGAGTCACACAACTAGTAAGTATCTGAGTCAAGATTAGAATTCTGGTCTTCCCAACTCCAAGCCAGAATTCTAACCACTGTACCACTTAATTGTACCTATATGAAGATCCATGAATAAACTATGCTCTGCTCTAGTGTTACTGTACAAATGCTCCTACTCAAGGGGAATTATTTTTGCATTACTGTTTACAAGGTCAGACAAAAAACAAGCATCAGAAGTAGGATTTGAACTAAGGTCTATTGGTTTTTTCACTGTAACAGTCTAATGCTTTATCTGAGGTCATACAGGTATTAACAGATGTGGGGTTTGAACTGGGATTTCTGATTCCAAATCTAACACCTTTTCCAATGTAGCACATTCCTATCACTATAATTCTGTTTTAGTAGCTGAAATTATGTGGCTGTGCACATGCATATATGCATGTGTGCGGCATATATGTATGTGTGTGGCGGTTCTATACCATCTCCCCCAAACTTTAGTTATATTTCACCTTTTCTGCAAGCAGTGGGGCGGGTGGTGGGGGCTCCTGACTCTCGGGATAGAATTGTAACTGAGGAAGCAAAATGGATATAGGTCATAAAGGGATTGGTCTACTGGGGTCCTCCAGTTCTGTTCTCATGTTTTAGATGCCTCGGGCTTCTCAAGAAAGACCTCACTGGGCAATTTAACACTCACAGAAATTCATATGTAATTCCAGATTTTGAGAAATGATGAATATGCAATTTAGCCTCCAGACACAGCCCTAGCCTCCACCTTCTTCCCATCACAATGAAGAGATGCTTATGGAGTAAGTGTCTCCCATGGTGTGCTCAAGCTAAGTTTAAGTAGGCTTTCATGACACAAAAGTGTTTTTCCATGCTCAAGAGGTTTGTATAACATCTAATGTGATTAGAGCCCTTACTGAGTAATGAATATGGAAATAAGCTAATCGGACTACAGTGAAAGGTTCAGATGAATTCAAAGAATCCAAATAAATAAGGGCAAAAGGCATATATGGGGTAAGTGTATATGCATCTATAAAATTATATATATGTATACACACATATATAGTAGACAAATCTATACAGGTTGACAATTATTCCAGATAACCAACTCTTGAGATGTCAAATAATTCTCAAGCCTGTTCATTTGGGTCCTATCCAGCTCTCCCACATTCTTCCAAAAAGCCGTGTGATAGGCTGGATGCAAAATTTAATTTTAGCTTCAGAAGACCTGTCTTGGAAGGCCAGTTCAACCACCTACCTGGGCAATTGTGGTCCAGCTCTTTCTCCTTTTTTAAACATCCTTTTTCTCAGTAAAATGAGAGAATTTAGACTCAGTGGACTCTATGATTCCTGCCCTCTCTAATTCTGTGGTCCTAGAATATTATTATCTCTATACCACTGGTCTGAATGATTTGACCAAGCTGTGCCTATAGATAAATAGTTCTGATGAGTGATTCAAGTGGGAATTTACTTAAAGGGAAGGGAACTAATTAGGAAAGTATCAGTATTCTTTTAGTTTTGAAGTTTAAGATTTCTTATTGTTATTCCTTTTCACTGTCCCACTAGATTCAACTACCTACATCATCTCAGTCATTAAGCATCTTTATTTTTAAAATGACCATTGTGTGCATTGAGGAAAGGAGAGTCAGCGTGATATTGTAGTCAGATTGCTGGACCTGATAGCTGGGAGATTTAAGTTGAAATCCATCTCCAATGTATCTGACAATTATGTGACAAAAACAAGCCACTTAACATCTGGGTCTCCCCATCTGCAAAATTTAATGATTTTTTTTAAAATGATACTTGTAGTGCCTACATATCAGGGCCATCGCAAGCTCAAAAAAGTATGTCAAATGTTTTTTCATACTTTAAAACACTTTATAAACAATGATGATACTTATATAAGTATTGGTTATGACCGTCAGTAGTATTTATAACTCTGTCCTTTCTCAACTTTTATCTTTGCAACTTGCTCAGTAACTTAGCATGAAAGATATAGCAGTTGACCTGAAATTGTTTTTGATCAGACCTATGATTTCATTCATGTGGTGCGTTTTTCAGTGTGGAAATGTCTTTTACTGAAGCAGATCAGAAATTTATCATTTTAGAACATTTTCCTCAATGACTGATGAGACAGACACTTTAACAGGCACCCCCACACACACACTTCCACCCCAGCCATTTTCACTTCTCTGTCACTACAAAAAGAGTTGCTATAAAATTTGAATTAAAGTGACTTGCCCAAGGTTAGGTAAGTAGTAAGAAGCAGAGCTAGAATCAGAACCAAAGTCCTCTATCTCCAAATCCAGCTGCAAAGGAATGTCTAATGACTGCGGCCATAATAGACCACAGTCTGTCCCACTAGTCCACCACTTCTTTACCATGAACAGGGAACCTTGCTTCATCATTCACCCTGAAGTTTGACTGCTGCTTGAATTGATCAATCACTATTCATTTAATAAGCACCTATTATTTACCAAAGCTTACACTATTGTATTTTGACATATATTACAGAGGAGGCACAGATATGCCCTTGTAGAGGGAATTTCTTTACCAAAAGGTCTCTAGACCAATGGAACTATATATCTATGCTAATAGAATATTTTTTAATTAAAACAAATCATTTCCTCTGACAAAGGTTTGATTTCCCAAATATATAAGGAACTAAGTCAAATTTACAAAAAATCAAGCCATTCCCCAATAGTCAAGGGATATGAATAGGCAATTCTCAGAGGAAGAAATCAAAACTATCAATAATCACATGAAAAAGTGTTTTTTTAAACCCTTACCTTCTGTCTTGGAGTCAATACTCTGTATTGCTCCAAGGCAGAAGAGTGGCAAGGGTGGGCAATGGGGGTCAAGTGACTTGCCCAGGGTCACACATCTGGGAAGTGTCTGAGGCCAGAAAAAGTGTTTTAAATCCCTCCTGATTAGAGAAATGCAAATAAAAACAACTCTGAGGTACCACCTCACACCTAGCAGACTGGCCAATATGGCAGCAAAGGAAAGTGATAAATGTTGGAGGAAATGTGACAAAATTGGGACACTAATACAGTGCTGCTGGAGTTGTGAATTGATCCAACCACTCTGGAAGCAATTTGGAATCATGTGCAAAGAGCTTTAAAAGAATGCTTGCCCTCTGAACCAACCATACCACTGCTGGGTTTGCATCCCAAAGAAATAATAAGGAATATACATATACAAAAATATTTATAGCTGTGCTCTTTGTGGTGGCAAAAAAATTGGAAAATGAGGGAATGTCTGTCGATTGGGGGAATGACTGAACAAATTGTGGTATCTGATGATGATGGGATACTATTGTTATGAAAGGAATAATGAACTGGAGAATTTCTTTGTGATCTGGAATGATCTCCAGGAATTGATGCAGATAGAAATGAGTAGAACCAGGAGAACATTGTACACAGAGATGGATACACTGTGGTATAATCAAATGTATTAGATTTTTCTACTAGTAACAATGCAACAATGATCCAGGTCAAATACTGAGTAACTGATGATGACAAAGAATGCTATCCACTTTGAGAGAAAGAACTGTGGGAGTAGAAGCCCAGAAGGAAAACATATGATCAATCATATGGTTCAATGGGGATATGATTAGAGTTTGGGCATTAAAAGATCACCCTCCTGCAAATATGAATAATATGGCCATTAGTTTTGAACAATGATACATGTATAACCCAGTGGAACTGCTTGTCAGGTCTGGCGGGGGTTAGGGGGAGGAAAGAGGGTTGGGAAAAATCATGAATCAGGTAAACATGGAAAAATATTCTAAATAATTAAATTTATTTTAAAAAAGAATTGTTATTACTTTGAGAGCTGTCTCCAATATAGTAAAGACTATAGGTGATATTTGAAAGACCCAAAGTTGCAATGTTATTTAATGCTACATTTCTACCTGTATCCTTTCTTATATTCAATACAACCTAGTAAAATGGTAGACCCATTGGCGAGGCTTCAATGAAATTATTGATGGACTGACAACTATTAAATTTAATATTTTACAGATCCTTCCTGGATGCAGGATCAGGAGAGTTTAAATCTCATTAGCTACCTCATAAAGCCGTTCTAAAGAATCTGAAGTCCAATCTGTATCAGATGTAATTCAAGTCTGTTTCTTGGGAGTGGAAGGCAAACTTCATGAAGTTATTATACTTGAAAATCAGTCAAAGCTTCAACATTTGGTTATTGAATATTAGAATTTGGCTTCCATGTACAGTAGATATGTACACACAGAGATATGTATACACAGAGAATACAATTTAGTTCAGATCTTTCATTGCCATCAGCAATAAGGGCTGAATTTGTAACAAAGAGGTAAAAGACATGCCTTAGATATTTTCATTCTCCCAAGAACTCGAGGATGAACATCTATACTAGCTTGTTAGAATCCTCAGGAAGATCTTCATTGCAATTGGGGACCTAGATTCATACCCACCCCTCCCATTTCAAGGAATAAAGATCCCAAATCTTGAAGGCTATTTCCTAGGACAAAATTACTCAAAGACAAGAACAATTATTTTTCATATTTACCCCCGAGAAACCCAGATTTCAATTAATTTAATTAAATTGAAATAATAAAGCAGTTTTCATGGGGGGTTATTTTTAGTTAACAAACAAAACTCTCTTTTCTAGTGAGGAGAGGAACATGTAAATCAAAGCCTCTTTCAGGCTCCAAAGAAAAGAAATCATGCTATGCGTCTTTTTTTTTTTTTATCTTCTCCGAAATGTAAGAGTTTAGAACTGCAAATCCAGTTAACCATCCATTTTATCACCTGGCTGCCTACCAGCTGAGGAGGTGACAACCACTTTTGGGAGATATAGCTTCACCACAGGCCTAGTCTAAATTTCCTTTGATTACAAAATATATATCTTCCAATATATATTCGTGAGCTGCTTACTCCATGGACAGACTAGGTGAAATTGGATAAAAAATCAAAAAAGACATGATATCTGTATTCCACAAGCTGATATTTTTCTGTCAATATTTCATGAGTAAACTTGTATATGCAAAATTCTGCCTGACCTTCACTTAGGTGAGATTTGCATACTACTTCTAACAATGTGACTTTTCTCTTATGGTTTTGTTAGAAAATGTATTCACCCAGATGATGACACATTATATCTTAGAATTTTTCTTTCCACAACAGTGCCTAAAATCTTTGGGGCCATTGAGTTTAGTTCAGAGAGCCACATTATAGGAAGGATGTTGATAAAGTGAGAACTGTGATCAGGGAGAAAAGAACTTCTAGATCAGGGGTTGGCAACGTATGGCTCTTGAGTCATATCTGGCTCTTTTGAGGGCCAGATATGGCTGTTTCTACAGGAGCCATAAAGTCAATTTTTTTTCAGGCGCTGTTACAGGAGTGCGCACTGTGAACACTATACGGCTCTCACAAAATTGCATTTTAAAAAATGTGGCGTTTATGGCTCTCACAGCCAAAAAGGTTGCCGACCCCTATTCTAGATGATGCCATATGAATAAGATCAGGGGAAAACCCTGGAAACTTATGGACAAGAGAAGAGAAAACTTAGACAAAATGTTGTCTACCTTTTGACTAACAGATGTTGTTACTGGACACATACTCCAACAAGGTCAAAGACAGAAAGACCTCGAATGGAAATATTCATAGTATTTTTTATGGTGGGAAGCATACCCATCTACTGGGGGAAAGTTGAACAAATTGTTGGATAGGATTATTATTGATGAAGAGGAAGCTAAGGTGCTAGATCTGAGTTCAAATCCTGCTTAATGATCTGAGTAACTCATTCAGTCATTCTAAATTTGTTTTCCTCACTTGCAAAATGGGTATAACAGTGGCACCTAATTAAATAAATTGATAGATATGTGAAGTGCAATGTGTAAATGTATTATTACTATTATTACAGAAAAAAGCAATAGGAAACAGTAGCAGAGTTGACTAGAACCAGGAGAAAAACAGAGTTAACTATAATAATATCAAAAATAAGAATATTTCAACAAACCTGAACTCTAAGAAATTGTTACTAATTTATAATTAGTCAGGATTTACTATGGCCATAGATTGGTTGGTTGTTGTCCTTTGTGCTCAAAGAGAACCAAAATAACATCATGGGTAATATCTTTTGACTCCCAAATAAATTGGATATTTAGTGAAGCAGAGTTGCACAGCTATCAGCCGCATTTTCTCTTCCAGAGACATCAAGAGTCCAGTGGTAAGACAAAAGTCAAGACAACTGGTGATGGCCTGGGATACAGTGGATGACCTTGGCTTCTTTGATGTCTGACCAGGCTCTAAGAACTTCACAGATCTGCTTTTATGGCCATAGGTGGGATGTTATAAAATAAACCTCCTTTCTATTGATAGAGGATTTGGGGCTAGGGTTCTAAGAGTATAGGTTATTACATACAATGTCCGACATAATTTTTACACTCTTATTTAACTCTTTCCCTTTGTTGCAAATGAAGTCTCTCTGTGTCCTCAATGATTGTGAGATGAAAATGAAAGGCATCAGTAAAAAGCTTGCCTATCAAAACTCAGAATTCTAAGAGTAGAGTCCAAATTTCTGGGGGAAGAAATAATGAGGAGGAAGATAGCACACTGATGGCATGGTAGGGAAATATTTTAGAAGTATGGCACTACTATAGTGTAAGAAATGATCAATGGATAATTTTCGGGAAAACATGGAAAGACCTATATAAAATTATGAAGAGTAAAATGAACAAAACCAAGATAACATTACATACAGCAACAGAAATATCGTTTGAAAGATATTTACCTCCTGAGAAAGAACTGATAAATAGAAGTAAGACATAGTTTTATATATATTTGCATATATATGTATATATTTCAATGTGACAAATAAGTGAATAGATAAGTTTAAATTTATTTAAATATTAAACACAAATTAATTTAATTTAATTTTAAAAAGAAGTATGACCCAACATGTTGCTAGTTGCAGCCACCTGAGCTGGCCCCTGACCTCTGCTGGTAGTACATTGGATAAAGGACTACTTCTGAAGTTAGGAAGACCTGAGTTCAAATCCAACCTCAGACATTTATTAATGTGTGACCTTGGGCAAATCAGTTATTAAAACATAATGTAAAATAATAATAGCACCTACTTCCTAGAGGAGGATCAAATGAGATTATAACCATAAAGTACTTATTATCATCATGCCTGGTACATAGTAGGAATGAAGTAAATGCTTATTTATTGATTGAGATGACACTTTTTGGGAATAGATGTTAGTAACTGCAGAGCTGGAATCAGGAATCACCCTTCATAGGAGGTAAAAGCCTTGGCACTGGGAAGTTTTTCACATGGGAGCAGAGAGGACAGAATTGTTTTAGCCAGAGGGTAGCCGTAGGTCCAGTGGGAAGCAAATAGAGAAAGTCAAATTTTGACTCCATACAAGGAAAAGCTTTCTTGAATTCAGAAATGAGTGATGGAAAGGATTTCCCTGAATGGAATGAAGCATTCATCTCTGGATGTGTGTTAGCTGTGGCTATTTTGCCATCTCTCAAGGACGTGACAGGTGGGATTCCTGTCCTAGGAGTGAAGTCAGATTAGATCGTCTCTTAGCTCCTTTTGACCCTAAAATTGTAAGATTCTATTCCTGCACTAGGATAGATGGTTTGTTACATGGTAACCTGACTAGAAACAACATATAATTTTCATTAAAATCATCATGTAGGCAATAGGAACCATGAAGCACAACAAAACAAAAGTAGACTCATAAATACTGGTGACAGTTAGATGAATACAGTGAAAGGGTCTCTGCCCCCACATTAGTATTTCCAGTTCCATTGTTACAGGTATGGTAACATGAAAGGTGGCAGTGCTTTGAAAATAATTCAGTGTGATATAATAGAAAGAATATTAAATTTGGAGTATGAGAACTTGGATTTTAATCATTCTATTTCCCCACTTACTTCTTCCATGATTTGGGACCTTAGTTTACTGCCTCTAAAAAATGAGAGGGTTGTACTCAATCACTTTGAAATTTCTTCTCAGGTTTAAATCTATGAATCTATGATAATAATATATATTTTGGCCAAAACATTTCAGAATGATTTTTGACTTTAGCGCCTTCTCTTTAGAGGAAGGATAGCTTCCTTTTTCTTTTCTTTTATTTCATAATTCCAGAAAGACCTCAAATAAATATTTGTAGTAAATAAAATAGAGAAAAGCATTAGGGAATAGAAATGGGCCAGAATTTCCAATGAGTTCTTGGACATGCCCATGAAGAAAGCTTGTTTTGATATTCTTCCACTTGTCTCTTTTTCTCCCAGGAGGGAAAATAGTTTGATGAATATACCCACAACCTCTTAGCTCAAAGCTCACAGACTCACCTTAGTAGAATGAAAAGCTCTTTTTCCTGACATTCACTTTGCACGATGGTTTTGCAGCCATAGTCATCACAAGGTACATTGTCCCCAGGGCTGAGAAAGATTAATTTATTGTGAAAAGTGAAGGCACTAATATAGTCAATATTTATTATATTCACAAGGGAGAAGAGCATCAAACTAGAACTCTCAGCAAACTATGTAAGTTTTTTTTCAACTATATCATAGGATCATAGTAAGTAAGGGATCAAACAAGACATATAGGTCAACAGACACATTTTTATAGATGAGGGAATGGAGTCCCAGAAATGTGCAGTGACTTGTCCAAAGTAACCAGGAGAGCAAGGAGTGAAACCAAGACCTCCAACTCCAAATTCCTTCTATTAAAGTACAATGTTCACATAGATGAAAAAAAAAAGATAAACTGATAAGTGTTCAATTGTCCAATGCAAAAGTAGGATCAGGATAATTTTGACCTCCAAGATTTTTTTTTCAATAGGAGAGTGGTTGAGATAAAAATATATACATGTGGGTGTATCCTTTTATGTACATTTTTAATATACATTTTTCTATGCTATTTATTTGTGCAGAATATATACATATGGCAGCTAGGTTGGGCAGTGAATAGAGTGTCAGACCTGCAGTCAGGAAGACCTGGGTTCAAATATAGTCTCAGAAACTTAGTAATGCTTGACCCTGGGCAAATCACTTAACCTTGTTTGACTCAGTTTCCTCATCTATAAAATGAGCTGGAGAATAAATGACAAATTACTCCATTAACTTTGTCAAGAAAATTTCAAATGAGGTAATGAGAAATGGCTGAAAAAACACATAGATATCTAAGTATATACATTATTTGTATATATTATATAGTGTTCTAAAATATTGTTGTTCTTAAGATACACATATACACGCATATCCATATATTGTTTACAGACATATTTTTTTGTCTTTATCTCAGTCTCTCTCTTTCTCTTCTCTCTTTCATTCTCTCTGTGTGATCTCCATTTCTCTCAGTGTCTCTCTCTTCAAATGTTCAATACCTCAGATGTATTGCTCAAACGTTTTTCTTATAAGCACCAGACCCAGGACTGTAGTTGTAAGCTTTGGATTCTTGTGTTTCTCCAGGTTTTTCAGGTCCCCTTCGCTGTCTTGTAAAAACCATCTACAAATATGCATTTTCCTAAGAAAATAACTAAAATTGCAATGGAAAAGAAAACTTAGTAAACCTGATTTAAACCCATGGCTTCATTTCTTTCTGGTCTTGGGAATCATCATCATCATCTTCATCATCATCATCATCATCTTCTTGTTCTTGTTCTTGTTCTTCTCCTTCTCCTTCTTCTTCTTTTGCATTGTAACCTCTTTAATAGTTTCCATATGCTTTGCTAATGATTTTTAAAAATCAATTTCAGATATGGTAGGTTGAAAAAGCAAGAGAGACATTGGTGAGTTGTGGTTAAATGCTAGGACAGGGTAAAATCTGTGGGGGAAGAAAGAGCAAGGAAAACCAGGAATAAAGAATATAAAATGAAATTAGTCTATCTTCAGAACCTTTTCCCTATTGCTCTACCAAAAGTACCATTATTGATGTAGATAATCATAAGAAAAGAAGATTAAATTATGCCTAGTATCATCTATTCAAAAAGTAGTGATATATATGTATGTGTATATATACATATATAATGTTTCATTGATATCTTTTCCTTTAATTGCCATGGTCACGTTTTGGCTATCCTCTCATCTCTAGTCCTTTGAGTCCTTTTTTAGGTAGCTAGGTAGTTTAATGGATATAGTTCTGAAGTTGGTGTCAGAAAGATCTGAATTTCAAACATACTCCAGAACCTTTCTAGTTGTGTGACCATGGGCAAGCCATTTAGCATCATCTAGACTCCGTTTCCTCATCTGAAAAAGAGACAAAGACATATACTTCCTTCTGGTGTGGTTGTGAACGTCACCTGAGATAATTATAAAAAGATGTCCACACCTTAAAGTGCTATGGAAATTCTAGCTATTATTACAATAAAGGAAAAAGTTAAATAAAGCCATTGGTTGCTTCTGATTGTAAATGCAAAATATGACACCTACCCACTACCAATACCATGTCTTTATCTCTTTTCCAGAGTCAAGATTAATCATTACAGTTACTCAGCATTGGCTTCATTTTTGTGATATTTTGCCTCACTTGATTGTAGACTTTGGGCATATTGTAATCTTTCTTCTGCTTACTTCAATACATATTAGTCCATGCAAACTTCCTATGTTTCTTTGAATTGGTCATATTTATTATTTCTGACAGGGTGATTGCATCCCATTATATTCATGTTGCAATAATTTGTTCAGCCATTCCCTGACTGATGGGTAATCATTTTGTTTCCAGTTATTTGTTACCACATCTATAAAAAAACAACGAAAATATTCTCCCAAGAATATTTTGCAAGATGTAAGGCCTTTGTGACTTTGACCTTGTTTTATATCATTGAAATAAAGAATGTCAACAATTTAAAATGTTACAAACTTAGGATCTCTTTCAATTTTGGGGCATAGTAACAAATTTTTTAAAACTGTTGTTGTTTAAAGGAGGTTATCTAGAAAAGTCACTTATATGAGACTCCTCATTCCCTAGATCAGAGAGCAATTTCTCTCACATATATAATTGCAGGAATTTCCCGTGGAATTTTTACTCCAGTGATTCAGGTAGCAGAAGAATGTAATGAACCAGATAATGAAAATAAAAGATTTAAAATCTTCTTCCTGCAAATTACTCAGAAATATATAATTATTGTGTATTCTTTTCTTTTCCATTTTAATTGTTAATTGTTGACATATTTTGAATAGTAATTCTTCATTTTCTCCATCTTTATATTGCCTTTTTCCTTTCCTATTTCACAGGATTTAACAATTTGTGATTATATTTGTTATCTTTGCTGGTCTCAGCCTCTGCTCTCTTGCCAATATGCTGACAATAGTAGTGTCTTTGAACAACCTGAACCTCTTCCACTTTTGGATGGGCAGGCATGGATGCCATTTTTTCTCAGATTCTTGGAAAGAGAAGATATAATTTTCCTCTAAATATTTCAGAGGATGAGATGAGTAACAGCTAATTGACTTAGTGGATAGAGAGCCAGGATAAGAGGTGTGAGGTCATAGGTTCAAAACTGGCTTCAGACACTTCTCACTGTATGATCTTGGGCAAGTCACTCGATCACAGTTGTCTAGCCTTTTACTGCTTTTCTGCCTTGGAACTGATACTTAGTATTGATTCTAAGTTAGAAAGTAAGAGATATTGCAGGGAGTATTAGATAAACTGCTATGGTTTTTACTTTGTTTAGAAGTCAGAAAGGATCATATTTTATTTAAATAATTTATGGATGTGTCTCTCTCTAAATAATTGATGCCTTTTGGTTCTAAACAAGTTAATTTTGGGATACATGCATGTATATTATATACACACTGACATATAAACATATATATATATACATATATATGATTGTGTCCTTTTAAATGTTTATGTACATACAGGCATCTCCATGTATATATGCATATAAAATATACAAATATACCTCTATCTCCACCTGTAATTAAACCTTCTTTTACATCAAAGCAAAAGAAACAAACAAAAAAGACATAGAATGGGTACCTCTAACAAGGGGTGCACCATTCTGTCTTTGTGCCTGTCTGATGAAGGAGGAAGATAGGTTTGATTCTCCTAGACTTGTAGGAGTTGCTTCAGAGTTTATCTTTCATTTGGGGATCTCTTCATTAACATGCCATTAGTTATTACTCTTTGGATTCTGTTTTCTTTTTTTATTCTTCAGGTCTGTTAGTCGGCCTCATTTTCTTATAGGGGAACCTCCCCATATTTCTTAGTATTCTTTACATTTGACCACAGTTTGGTGATCAAAGGGCTGCAGGAGGTAAGAAGAATTTTTAGTTAGGTGTTGTTGAAGGTGCCCATAATGAGATAACCATACAATTATCTTCCCTCTACTATTTATATATTTTTAAGGTTGTACAATTCTTGGTTTATTGACTTGAAGCAGGCCAGACACATACGAGTGCCCTGAGGCTGGGATGGGAGAGAGCTCTGGCCTCTGATTCATGATTGGTTTCTGTCACTGGCTTTTTTTTTTTTAATCGACTTTCTGTGCGCCCTTGGACAATTCACTTAACCTCGCTACGCCATAGATTTCCCATCTGTGAAATGAGAATAATAATACCTACCCCCTACCTATCTCGCAGGGAATGTTCAGAATATAAATGACATAATGGCCTAGACTCACTTAGAGCTCATAGGAGGAAAGCACTATTTAATTATCATTGATATTTCTTGTAGAGAACTAATGATGATGAAGATGAGGAAGAAATCCAGTCCAAATTTTGTGGAAAAGAGTTTAGGTATTTTCAGATTGCAGAAAGGGAGCTTTTATAAAATTTCATGACACAATTGAAACTGATTAAATGAAGAAATATTGAATGTTACCAAAATTGGGATAATTTCTTTGGGTTGTTAGCACACAAATATACACATATATTCAGTAAAAAAAGAAAAAGTCAATCTTTGAGGGGACAAAAAAAGCAAATAGCAACATTCAGATCCAAGACTTTAAGGGATGTTTCTCTCTTACCAACAGGGCATAAATGAGTAAATTGACTCAGGTTTGAGACTTAGAAGTTGGGAGGGGGGGGTTGGGTCAGATCTTGGACTGGAAGGTGAATGAGTCAATTCTTACTTCATGCCTATATATATATATATAGGCATGAAGTAAGAATTGACTCTGGGTCAGGTAGTAGATGCCAAGATCATACTGTGCTTAATTCTGTCCTGCAGTAGACCAGGACACCAGCGCCTAGTCAGTCCGGGCATCTTGCCATTTGTCCTCCCACTGAAGTAACCCTCCCCTCACACCCTTCTAACTTCTTGCTTTTGGCAATAATTATCAAATTAATGCTACCATTGCTGCTGGAACAGGAATTACAATTAAATTCTTTGTGATTCCATTCATAATTCCCATGACTACTTGGGCCAAATCTCTCTTCCCTGGCCACCAATCCCTGATTGTACTCCTTGTGGACACTGGGCATCTAACTTTTTCATTTGCATTGAGAGTCCAGCACAGTAACTAGCAATACAGTGGTAGGTTCTTAATAAATGCTTGTTAATTATTTGATTTCAAAATGCTTATTGAACAAACATAAACTAAAAGGGGGAAGGATAGGAAAAATAGATGAAAACCTGTTTAAGTATAATTTCTACTTCATTTTTATGGCAAAGTAAACCCATGATTATTCTTCTGTGGTTTGTCCACTTTCTATTCTACCTTAAAATTCTAACCCTAGGTCAAACTCTCCCTGTGTCAAAAGTAGACCAGTCCTCTGTTTTTCCTATTTTTCTTGTTAGTCTCATATACAAACTTGTATAAGTAAGAAGTGTGTGTGGTGGAAGTAAGGGTGTAAATAATATTAAAAATATAGAGTATATTGTGGTATTTATGGCGATGCCTAGATGTGATGACCTCTAATCAGTCAGCAGCATAGATGCTATGGAAGGAATCAGAGTGCTGACAGAGAGACTGAATAGAGTAGAATTGAGAATGATAGAGAACTGATGGAAAATATCTTAAAGAATAAAGCAGCTAGGTGCCACAGTGGATAGAGTGCCAGGTCTAGAGCCAGGGAAGATTCATCTTTCTACATTTGAAATCTGGCCTCTGATGCTTATGTTCTATGTGACTAGAGGCAAATCAATTCACTCTGTTTGCCTCAGTTTCCTAATTTGTAAAATGAGCTGGAGAAGTAAATGGCAAACCACTCTCATATATTTGCTAAGAAAACCCCAGATGGGGCCACCGAGAGTCAGACATGACTAAAAAAAGACCCCAAAACAACAAAATTTCAAAGACTAGAAGCAAATTGTGGAACAGACTTAATCAACTTTTTTTGGTTTCTTTGTATGATTTGTCTTAGATCTTGTCTTAAATCATATAGTTGCTAATTTTGTGGTTATTTAGGTAGGACAGGAGACTTTCTGCTTCTGAAGTTCTAGTCATCCCTATGGCTAGAAGAGTTTTTGAATCCCCAAATTAGTCTGGGAATGAGAGTTGTTTTCTAATTAGAAACCAAAGACCAGCCAATCCAGATGGTTGATTTCTTAATAAATGATTTGTCAGAGAGGAATGATTCAATCCTTAATGGCCAGACTAGAAAGATGGTTTTTCTCTATTGCCCTACAGTTTCAGAAAATGCCAGCTTTTCTGGCCAGCAAAGAATTGGAATTCCAAGGCCAAAGATTCTTTTCTAGGCACAACACTAGAAAATGAATTTCTACCTAAACTTTTCTCCCCCTTCTTTTTCTTCTTCCCACTGGTGGTAGTTTCTTTCCCCCCTAACGGGTATTTAAATACAACCCTAACGTAAGCCACCTGCTACCTTCAGCATATGTATGGCTTGCAGGCTCACTTTGGTTCCAGTTTTCCTCAATCTGGAGATGAGTCTTTGGAGCACCTGATCTCACTGTGTCTCTCCGGATGATTTTTCCCCCTTGCTAAGCTAACATGGGCAAGGAAGGTTGAAAACCAACACGAAGGCACAAACAATTAAATGTTTGATTCAGAAACTACAAAAGCTGCCAATTTTCTAAGGCAGACAAACTTGGTTAGTTTAAAACATCTTTGCTGAGCTTCCTTGTTAGTCAATAGCTTTGATTTTTAAAAAATCTACTAGTCTTAGTTAGAGTGGGCTCAGGTGTTTCAGTGACTTGAGTTGGAGAAGCATTGGCCTCAGATTGTTCAATCTTAGGAGAAGAATTCTTACACTGGAGAAATTTAAATGCTTTATATCTGCTTTTGAGGTGGATTTCTGGCTTTTGGGAGGTAAAATATACAATCAATTTCTGGTAGCCTGGGGGACATCATCATCAGTGAAAAAAATTTATAAACAGGAATTAAAATAGTATGGAAATAGTATGAGAAATGAAGGCTAGGCCTGGTGACCTTGGGTTTCTAATATAAATGAAGCAGTGATTATAATTGGAGTTATATGTATATTAGGCTTAAAACAGAATCTCAACTACCTAACCAATCCACCTGGCCTTTTCTCACACACGACTCTCCATCTTCCATTTCTGTCTTTGCCTTGGTTGACCTTCATACCTGGAATTCTCTCCATCCTTGTCTATATCTATTGGAATCCCTAATTTCCTTTAAACTACCACCTTGTGTAGGGGGTCCTTCCCAGTTTTTCCAGATACCGTTGGCTTCCTTTATAAGGTTACCTTATATCTACTCGGTATCTCATATATATCTGGTGAGTTGGCATAAGGCTCTTCTCACTGAGGGAGATGATGATTGGTTAACAGTTAGTGCTTATATGAGGGTTCAAGTGGTGGGAGAGTTTGGAAAGAGATTCTCTTCTTCCTAGCTTCATGAGATGAAGCATAGTTCTTGACCCACTTTGGGGAGGAATATAGATAAAAAGAGAGTAGACTTTGGAAGTCAGTCACATAAAGATATGCCAGCTCCATCAACTCTTCTCTGACTTCCAGTTCATACCTTAGAGAATCTGGAGATTTTCCTTTTGGGTGAAATTAGGGACTCTTTTGTTTGAGCTATCATCATTGCCCCCAATGTGAAACCTCATTAACTTTTCATATTTCTTGTACACTCTAATCTGGTGATGGCAAACCTATGACACATGCCATTTTTAATGATATGTGGCTGCATACAGAGAAATATGGGGCTGCATGCCAAGGATGAAACATTTGCTGTAGCGTAGAAACTCTGTGCACTACAGATGACAATTCTATCTGTATTAATTTATCTATTTTGGTTTACTAAATACAGTTATATAGTACAATTATGTATTTTTGTTATTTAAACTATAAATATCACAAAAATATCACAAAAAAAACAAAATTATGTTTTTTTCTACAAGTGACACACCATCCAAATTATGCTTGTTTTTTGGGCAAATTTTGACACACCAAGCTCAAAAGGTTGCCCATCACTGCTCTATTCCATAGATTAAATTTTTCCTAGCCATTCTCATTAAGTTGTTTAAGTCATGTCCAACTCTATGTGATTCCATTTATGGTTTTCTTGGCAAAGATACTAGGATGATCTGCCATTTCCTTCTCCAGTTCATTTTACATATGAGGAAACTGAGGCAAATAGGGTTAAGTGACTTGCCCAGTATTATTTAAGTTAACAAGTGTCTGAGACCAAAGTTAATTCAGGAAGTGAGTCTTCCTGATTCTAGGTCTGGCATTCTATCTAAAGGGTCTTCTGGCTATCCCTAGATTTCTCCTAGACTAACAATATTTTAGGGGACATATAGAACTTTAGCTGAGTATAGTACTCCATAGGTGGCTTTTATAGCTCTCCTCTAGGCAGGAACAAAAGTCTCCTTGAAGCGTAGTGAGTATTGTTCTAGAGATATCTGTTCACATTTCCCTCCAAGCCACGTATAGGCGACTCAAGTGAAGATGAGCAAGACATATACCCTACATTCTCATGCTCTCTCTCCATTGGAATGTTAGCTCCTTGGGGCCAGAAATATTTTTTTTGGTCTGTTATCCCCAAGGTATAGCACAGTTCCTAACAATGTATACAACTGGTATACAAAAATACTTATTGATCAATTGATTTGATTCACACCAACAAGCACTTTTTAAGCACTGTATTTATGATTAATACATATAATCTACAATGGAGCTTCCAAACTATTAGATGTTCTGTTCACAATGCTGATCATGACATATCCATTCCTGTCTATCCTGTGTGCCTCCTGTTCATACTACCTACTTCTCTCCAGGTTCCTTAATGGAGGTCTGCCCAAGGCTGAAACCTTCCTATTTTTCTTTTCTTTTCTCTCTCTCTCTCTCTCTCTCTCTCTCTCTCTCTCTCTCTCTCTCTCTCTCTCTCT
>NC_058133.1:50392949-50439813 GCF_016433145.1 Gracilinanus agilis
TCTCTCTCTCTCTCTCTCTCTCTCTCTCACCCTTAATTTCTGTCTTAGAATCCATACTAAATATCACTTCCAAGGTAGAAGGGCAATAAAGGCTAGGTAATTGGGGTTAATTGACTTGCCCAGGGTCACTCAGTAAGAAGTATATGAGGCCAGATTTGAACCCAGGATTACCCCATCTTCAGGTCTGGCTCTCTATCTCCTGGACCATCTAGCTGCCTCCTTGGTTTTCTCTGGACATCAAGTGGCACAGACCCTGGCACATAGTAAGCACTTAAATAAATGTTGGTTGAATGACTGATCAAACAGTGGAGAACTCTGGCTGTCCACCTATCACCTTTTGACCTTGCCTCTTGACGAAACACATTTTCTCTTTTTATCACATATCTTATTAGTTATATGTTTCAGTCCATTAAATAAACTTTTTTATACACTCGGTGAGATATTTTATTCTCATTTCTTCAAAGAAGATTGTATTCCATGGAGAAATAGATCCTTCTCTCAAGGAACCTACATTCTATTAGGGGAATGCAAAATGTAATCAGAGAAAAATATCCATATTCATTTGAGTAAGAATCATAGCATCTATGTTTTAGAGTTAGACAGGACCTTAGAGGCCATCCTCCCTAATTTACTCCCTAATTTTACAGATGAGGAAACTGAGGCTGACAGAAGTTAAGTAATTTGCCCAGGGTCATAAAGCTAGTAAACATCTGAGGCAGGTAGAGTTCTATATTTTGGCCCATGAATATCAGAATTTTGGTCCTGCCTCATAGCATTGTTAACCTTGGAAATTACCAAAATTTCTCAAGATCAGTTTCCTTAAAAGTCAAACTGAGATAATAAGAACATTTACCTGCAGGGCTGCTGTGAGGATCAAATGGTACAATCCATAGAGAGCTGATTGCAATTCTTAAAGTGCTTTGTAAATGTTGGTAATGATGATGATGATGATGATGATGACGACGATGACAACACAGATGACATTTATGTTTATTATTGGCAGAACTGGGATTTGAAACCCAATCTTCTGAGCCCAAGCCAGTGACTATAAAGAGTATGGTCAGTCAGTCAGTCAATAAGCATTTATTAACACCTACTAATGTGCCAGGTAGTATGCTAAATATGCAAAATACACAAAAAGAAGAGAAAGACAGTTTCTGCCTTCAAGGAACTAACAATATAATGGAGGAGACACCAAGCAAACAAATCCGTACATTCAGGATAAATGCAAAATTGAGAGGGAAACCATTAAAATGAAGAGTTGGGAAAGTCTTCCTGGAGAAGATGGGATTTTAGATGGACTTGAAAGAAGAAGATAGTGGAGCCAGGAGGTAGAAATGAGGTTGGAGAGCTTTCCTGGCATGGGGAACAGCCAAAGAAAATGTCTACAGTTGTCATGGAATAGAAAGGAAACCAGTGTTCCTGGATTGAAGAGTACCTATTAGGGAGTAAATTGTTAAGAAGACTAGAATGGTAGGAGGTTTTGAAGGGCATTGGAGGCCAAGTGGAGGATTTTGTATTTAATTGGGGGTGGAGGGTACAATAGAGAGGCACTGAAGTGAATTGAGAAAGGGATGGCATAAATGGTCAGAGAATCCACTTTGGTAGCTAAATGGAGGGTGGATTGAAGTGGAGAGACTGAGGGTAGACAAACCCATCAACAAGCTATTAAAGTAATAAAGGTATGAGGACATGAGGGCCTGTACCAGGGTGCTGGCATGTAAGAACATCTCATAGGATGTGACCACCAAAGGAAGTGAGGGATTCTAAGAGATGGAGAGAAGGATGGAAGAGAATCTGCACATAGAGATGGAGGTGGTAGAAGAAATAAGGGAGCTCAATTAGTCATTCCTGTGATCTTCAAGAATCCCAAACTCTTGTCAATAAAGCCAATTTGCCCTTTTCCCATCATGAGAGCCACTTATAATTCTTGAGCATTCCCAACATTTCCTATCCTTCTGTATCCGTTTATATCTCCCTGGTAGGCATCCACTTCACTTTAAATGAGGAACTCATCCTAAGAGACAGCCTCAAAGGATTATACTTATGCACACAAGGCTTGAAGTAAGACAGAGCCTAACCTTTAATTATGAATTATTACTGAGCTTCCTTGAAGGGTGGGGAAGGGAGAGACCTGGGAAGGAATAGTGAGAAATTCTGCTGATTTTTTTTAAGAAAGCAGAGGTTGATTTAATGAGGGTTCTTTGACTTTAAAAGTAATAGATAGAAAGCCCTTGTTAATAAAGATTGGCACAGGTCACACTGTCAAGGATAAACAATCATTTCTAAGTCCTTTGTTTCAGGCTACAGTGAAACCTAATCCCCAGTGGTGTTCCTGCCTGACCATGCATGCATGTAGATATGCACGGCTCTTCTACTACTCATGCTTTCTTTCAAGCCCCGTGCTCCTGACTGCAAGGCATTTGATTTCTGGTAATTAATCAGCTCATCATACACGCTGTGTTTCTCCCTCAGGCCCAGCTCAAGTTAGTGATCCAAATCTGGCCCCGGGAAAAAAGAAAGCATTTATGTTCCTGGTGCACAGAATGAAACCCTGACAAACAGTGCTTGCTTAAACAGTGAATTTGGACAGCATCATTTCCTTTTCAAGCCATAAGTCAGCTATTTTTTTAAAAGCATGATGGGATGCCCTTTAAACAGAAATCATTTTGTCCTCATAAAAATATGTCCTCGTAAAAAGAGTCCTCAAGATACACTGCTCTTTTGGAGTTTGGCATGTCACCCTTTAGACAGATCACCTGGAGAGTAGATGCTCATTTTTCCTTCTGCATCTTTTAGTTTGAATGCTTATTCATCATTCTTTATCTCAGAGCTCCTTGTTCTTTGGCTTGTCTCCTTAATAACCTAATTGCTACTAATTTTACCATAGGCGGTATACAACTGGCTCTTTGGTCCATAATTCTTCATGACCAGAGATGTGGCACTTATCATCCTTTTCAATTACCAACTAGTCACCCCAACCACCATTGGGAAACTTGTATTTTTATTATTTCAGAGATGTGAGCTATCTGGCATATTTTTTCAGAGCAGGAGACTTGCACCTTTCTTCTTCTTTAATTTGATGATTATAGTAAGAACATGACTTCTCTTCCCATTTTAAACTCCCAAACCGGAGTCATATGGTTCATCAATTAGTCAGTCTACAAAAAGCCATTTCAGGGTGGTCACTCTTTCAAGGTATGTGAAATTGGACTATTTGTGTAATGGAAAACCAAAGCAGTTGGCCTCAGACACTTCCCAGCTGTGTGACCCTGGGCAAGTCACTTGACTCCCATTGCTTAGCCCTTACCACTCTTCTGCCTTGGGGCCAATACTCAGTATTGACTCCAAGATGGAAGGTAAGGGTTTAAAAAAAAACCAAAGCAGTAATAAAACTTAATTTGGAAATTAAATTTGTTGATGGATTTTTACTCTCTCACCTCTTGACTGCTCTATTTCCTTTTTCTGTTCATACCTTTCCTTAATAATATCTCTTAAAATACTCCTTGAGTAAAGTTTATTATGGAAAATATTATTTAGCCTACTTATGCCCATCATAAGCCCAGGATCATACAATCATTGATTTAGAGCTGGACGGGACCTTAGAAGTCATCTGGTCCAACTCCCTTTTATGTAGATGAGAGAACAGAGACTTAGAAAGATTAAGTGCTTGTTCAAGATAACACAAGTAGGAAATGACAGAGACAGGATTTGAACCTGAATCCTCTGACTCTACTATACTACTTTCCTGATGAATCTACAAATTTGATTCTTCAAAGTGTGTGGTGTTGTAATATTCAGATTCACATATTCCTGGGACAGAATTTATGTTGAAAAAATAGGTCATTACCTAGCTATTCAGGTAAGGACTCTTTTTGACAGAAAACTACTGAAAAAATTGGTCAGAAATGTGGCAGAAATTAGGGTTAGACAATCATCCCATACCATTCCTACAACTGATAAATGGTCAAAAGAGATGAACAAAAGTGGAATCAAGGAAAGAAATCTGAGCTCTCTGTGTATATATATATATATATATATACACACATATATACATATATATTTCTTTAAGTCACTAACAGTTAGAGAAATATAACTTAAAGCAACTCTTAGGTTCTATCCCACATCCATCAAGTTGGCAGAAATAATAAATACTCAAGAGAGTCTTAAAAAATGGACACATATAGATACAGCTATGAATTAATATCATCATTTAGGAAAATAATTTGGAATTTACTCCCTAGAAGTTATTAAATTATATATAACCTTTTTGAACCAGAAATGTCATTACTAAGCCAATATCTCAAAGAGATCAAAGAAAAAGGAAAGGGTCCTGAATGTTCAAAAATATTTATTGCAGATAGAATACTTTTTAAGTGCTTATTGTATGCCAGGCATTTTGCTAAATTCTGGGGATAGAAAAAAATGGGAGTCCTTTCCCTGAAGGAGCTAACATTCTATTGAAGGAAGATAACATATTAAAGAGAACTGGAAAGATTGGGATAAAGGGGTGTAGGACTACCTGCAATGGCATGCCTAGAGATGTTTTACAAATGACTAGAGGTGTGCAAATGAGGGAAGTAAGGTGGTTCCAGGAGTAGAGCTTATTCCTAGATGAGGAGGGAGTGAAGAGTTTGTCCTGGTTAGAACTGGGTGAAAAGATCTGGGAAAAGAGAACTCACTGTACTTGGCATCATTTGTAAAATGGTGATTGGGTGACCTTTCCTCTCAAGTTTGCATGGTTGTTGAGCAAACCCTTTGTAAACTAGAAAGTACTTCTCCAATGTGAACTGCCATTCTTGGCATCATCATCTCATACAAGAAGTGCTTCTCACATAGTACTTCCAGATTCTCCAAGAACTTAGTATATATCAACTTAGTTTAGCTTCTCAATAAATCTCAGAGGCAAATACTATAGTTATTATTATTCCCATTTCCTGATTTGAAGATTGAGGCTCAGAAAGGCTAACTGACTTATTTATGGTCACGGAACTAGTAATTTTTGATGTGTCCTTTGAATATATGGTTTCTTAGCTCCCAATCCAAGATTCGATCCATTACATAGAATGAACCTTTAATAGTTTTTTCTAGTCAATACACTTCTAGCCTAACTAACTATATTACTGATTTACTGATTGTACATGAGCATATGTATATATATATATATATATATACTATGTATGCATCATGTATGTGTGTATGTATCGTGAATGTATACTCTGTGTGTGTGTACACAGTATCCCACAAGAGATAGCAAAGAAACTTTGCCTTGGCTTCATTAGAAAAATACTTTTCTTTGTGTAATCTGTTTTCTAGTTCTGTCACTCAAAATTAATCACATGTTGTGGGTAAAAGAGACTTTCAACTAGTCCATCAATCAAAAGCCATTTATTAAGCACCTAGTTTATGGCAGACAATGCACTAGGTGTTGTGCTTCGCTTAATCCTTTTGGGAGTGCTGCTTGGTAAGGGGAGCTGCTTTCTGCTGTCAGGTGTGTTTAATGTAAAAGAGAGACCCTAATTTTCAATCCTAAGCCAGCCAGGTCTGGCCCGGTGAGGTGGGAAAGGCTTCCCTGAACTCTGATGGCTGCACTTCAAAAAGTCTCTCACACAAAGAGCTCTTGAAGCCTTAGCAAAATGGGGAAATGAGCTGTCCGTGTCATTTTTTGGGCCCCTGTGCTGTTTCCAATTTTTCTTGCTTTTTTAGTTCTAAGCATACCATCCCCATAAGTAAAATAAACCACATTCAGCTACAGCTTAAGTCAAATATCAAAATCATGGCATACTGACCGTGAAAACTCACTCATGCTGAACATTTGTGGGTTATCAGGATCAAAGAGCCCTACGATATTTATCAAAAAACACGGCCCACCATGGTTTAGCCTTCGTTAACCTGGTATGTATTTGAAGAACTCAATAAAGTTAATGCAGCCTGAGCCTGAACTGATTTTTTTTTTTGGACTTAGGAAAACATTTATCCTCTCGAAGAGATAGATATCAGTTTTTAAATGTTGGAAAAGGATAGACCCACGTAAGTCTCACATATGCTATTGGGATGGCTAAATGCAATAAGCTCACAACAGGACTGAATTACGCTTTGTGTATGAAGACACTCAAGAACGAACTTGTCAGCTTTACAGTGCTGCTAAAGTGTGCTTTGGGCACTGTGGGAAATCATGCTGTGTCTAGACAACCTGATTTTTTGGAGTTTGGATCCAAATGTATTTTAAGTGAGAATAAGCCCAGTTGAAAAATCTCGGGTGTGCTGTGGACATCAACATAAGCAGAGAGACCCATTCGAGACCTCAGTAAAGGCAGCAGAGATTTGGAATGACTACAGTTGTTCCCCACAGAGAATGATGGACCACTGAGTGATTGTGTGTGAAAAAGAGATCAGGAGGGAGTTTAACGGAATTTTTTTTTTTAATTCTCATTAAAGAAACTATTTCTGTGATTTCAGGGGGTACCAGTCATGTCAACTCCACTGTTTTGTTATGCTAACTTTTCTGACTTTCCCACCTCTTTCCCTCCTCCTCAATCTTTAGGACCCTCCTAAACCCTTTTCTAACCTTCCTTTGAATGTCATCCTCTCTTATTAGAAAGGGAACCCTTCAAGCATCGGGATGGTCTTGTTTGTTTGTATTTGTATCCCCAGAGTTTAGTACGGTGCCTGGCCCACAGTGCACACTTAATATTTAATATTGGTTAAAGAAGTTTGCAAACATTATAAAGTGCTTTATAAGAGCTGGCTGTTATTAACTATTTTTCCATCTACCAATGCTGGTAGTCTTGGGACATCACAATCCTTGGCAAATTGTGTGTGTTTCCATGCCCTGTTTTAATTTAGTCTTGCCTTAGAGACATTTAAAAAGCCGAAGGGGTAGGGAGAGAGGGCACTTAGCCAGAGAAAGATTCTGACTCTGTGACTCAAGTGCCTATCACTCTGTCTCCCTGTCTCTCTGTCTTTGTCTATTGTGTCATTCAGAGAGGGAATGCCCAGGTCTCTGGAACTTACAGTCTTAGAGAATTGTCTAGAAGAGCAAAAAGTAATAATGGTTTGGATATGTCTAGCATCAAAAAGCCAACTCTTCTGGCTTCAGGGTTTGTTTTCTGCACTGTGACATGCTGCCTTTTATGTGTGCACATGTATGCACATATAATCATGTATGAATACATACATGCATCCATATCTATGTATGATTCCAATAATTTCCTACTCATTGTAACCCCAGTGGAGGTTTTCTTGCCAATCATTTGAGAGTGATTTGCCATTTCCATCTCCAGTTTATTTTCCATTTTCCAACTCATACACACAAATACACATATATAAATACATACACACATATGCAATCACACATGTAGATTGTACTTGTATAAAGGAATTGGATAGAGAATTGTATAAAGGAAAATAGAAATTGGGTAAAAATAATTGATACAATGACAATGACAACATATACAGCATTCTTACCACTAGACTCCCATTGATTTGAAAAAAAAAAGAGGGATTGCTGAAATAGGCAAAAAGAACCTAACAAATGGAATCTCAAATTGAATAGTCATGTCAGTATTTCTGCTATTTTGTCATCCGTCTCCAAAACACCATTATACCACTAATACAGGGTGTCTTCATTTATGGGGTTAGGAGCAAGTAGTTTTCAGAGGGAGTAAGATTGGGTTTCATGAACCATGTTAAATTGCTAGAAGACACATAGACTTTACTAAGGTCACAGATTTTTCAGGTAAAAGGAACCTTAGTCAAATCACGTATATTTTACATTTGAGGAATCAAAACTATTTGTCCAAAGTAATGCAGGTGATAAGTGACATAGGCAGGATTTTAACCTTCCGGATCTCAACATGTGACATGATGTTAGTTTTCAAAAGTTCAGAGGCAGCTGGGTGGCTCTGGGGATTGAAAGCAAGACCTACAGACAGGAGGTCTTGGGTTCAAATCTGAATTCTGACACTTCCTGGGTGGGTGATTCTGGGCAAGTCACTTACCTCCCATTGTCTACCCCTTATTGCTCTTCTGTCTTGGAACCAATACACAATATTGTTCCTAAGATGGAAGGTAAGGGTTTAAATTATTTTTCTGTGGTACTAAAAAAATGAAACCAAAACAGTTTTTCCTACACAAAAAGAAAAAAATGGTGAAATTGGTGCTTATATAATAATAAAAAATTTGAAAGAACCAGCCATTTTGTTTTGTAGCATAAATTATATTCAATTTGATGGGAAAAGTTATTGACATGATATTTATAAAATCAAGACTTTCCTTTTCTTGGTATGGCAGTAATTTTGTGCAGCAAGAGTTTCAAGGTCACAAAATCTTACATACAAAGTCTCTTTTCTTTTCTACACCTCTGAGAACCTCTTTTTGATGCTAATTAGATTACATTTGTGTACAGCGTAATAAAATATTATCTTTATTTGAAAAACTGAACCTAATTTCTGTGACCACATGTTTAGTTTCACTGAGAAAGCAATGGACTAGAATGGAAAGAATGCAAGATTTGGGGTCCAGAGGATCTGCATTCTCATATGTCCTTTAACACTGGGGGTCACCTCAGTGGGTTTCAGTATCCCCATGCCTTCCAAGACCCCTTTGTGCTGAAGAATCAATAATTCTATAGGAAGTGTAGCTATCCAGTCAAAATTTCAGGATTCCATCCTCAGTTAAAGTTCTCTCCATCACATCTCTTTCTGACAAATTGCAGTCTCCTCTTCAACTAATAGCAACAGCTTAGTTGGAAGGAAGTATTGACTGTTAAAGGAGATGAATTGGCATGTAGTGAATCTAAAGGACTTTCAGATTTCCTCAGGAAAATGATAATGTCATTCAACTAAGTCTAAAATAGGAAAGTTTAAGACAAAGGAAGGTGGAAGTGTTAGATTTGTATTTTGAGTTAAGATACCAATTCTTATAGGAATTGTATTAAGAAAATAAAGTTTGGACAAGTTTGTGATATTCCACTTACTTATCAGGAAATAAACACTACTATACTGTGAAAAAACTTCCA
Organism: Gracilinanus agilis; assembly: GCF_016433145.1. Taxonomy (NCBI): domain Eukaryota; kingdom Metazoa; phylum Chordata; class Mammalia; order Didelphimorphia; family Didelphidae; genus Gracilinanus; species Gracilinanus agilis. The sequence continues at coordinate 50,401,969 of NC_058133.1, forward strand.
TATAAGAATAGGTATCATTGGAGCATTTAGAAATCCCAGACTTTTCTTCCCATGTTAACTTTCCATATTCTATACAATGATCATCTACTGAAAATTTGCTTTGAATCAATACTTTGAAAATTTATTGTACTTTAAAATAGGGTGTCCATCTGCTTCTAAGTGCCTAGAATCCAGTAGTGGACATGTGTTCTGATATACGTGCATTTAAGTCTGCATATACTCACATAGAATGGAAATCATTTAGAAAAACTAGAGTTGGACCAAACTTACCAACCAAGATTTTAAGCAAATATTCAACCTAAACCATTTACTGATTAATTTACTAAATACAGTAAGTACATCTAAGAGATGTCACTGCCTCTGGAATCTGGAGTCATGGCTCTAGTTTGTCATGTGTCTTTGCTGCTCCATTGATGAACTATGCTATGGAGTCAGTCATAACTTGCCATAATTGCACAAAAAAGGCATCATATTTTATTGGCATATAATTAAAAATGAAGGGGTTGTAATAGAAGACCTCAAAAGTCACGTTTAGCTTTCAATCTATTGATCCTAGGTAGTATAGTGTGGATAATCATATTATCCTGGTTCCAATCTTTGGGCATATCATTTTATCTCTTTGGATCTCAGTTTCTTCATCTATAAAATGGAGTAGTTGGATTGCTCTAATCAACTTATTAAGTACGTACTATGGCAAATTTATTGCTAGTTGCTAGACTTGATCTTTCTAGTCTCATTCATCACTATTCAAGGTCAATCAAATAGATATTTTTGTAGCAACTACTATGTGCAAGGAACTGTGTCAAGTGCTGGAGACATATAGAGAGAGACATGTTCATAGCCTTCAAGAGTTTACATTCTATTGGGGGTGGCAACAGAGGAAGAGGTGAGTCATAACAGGTACAAAGATTAAGTGCATCTCAAAATAGAACATACTCCTTAGTATATAAACTAGTATGAAGCAATTCAAGGGGCAGCTAAGGAGCACAGTGTATAGAACACCAAGTCTGGAGCGTTAAAGAAACAAACAAAAAGTAGTATAAAGCAATTCCAAGAGAGAGAGGAAACCTTAATAAGTCAGAGGATCAGGATGGGTCTTATTTATATAGGGTGAGGGGCTTGAGATACACATTAAAGGAAGCAAGGGATTTGATGAAGCAGAAATGAGAGAGAGAGAGAGTATATTCTCATCATGCAATGGCAGGAGGTTGATGGAACGTTGCCCTATGACTACCTAATCCATAAGGCCTCCTTTGTCTCTATAGGTTTGTGAGTCTATGGCACTACTAAAGAACTGGCAATAAAACCAAAGAGAGACTGAGTACAGATCTTATTAGCAACCAGGAGAGAGAAATCCATGACTACAGAACTACCTTTTGAATGCTTATGCCCTCCCTGGTCTCATCTACTTCATTGGCCGATCAGGCTAAGAAATTTCTTAGAAAGTGCTGCAAGAATATGAGTCTACAAGTGATGCTAGGAAAAATGACAAACATGAAAGTTACACGGGGGATCATCCAGCCTCAGAAAAAGAACACAGGCCAGCTTATCTGTGCATTAGCTTTGCTGTTTAATTCACTTGCTGGCAAATTTTTTTAAAAGTTCATAACTCTTATAACTGTAGCTGACTCAAATTTTAATATAAATCCTCTAGAAAAAAAATGCTGTGGCCTATAACTCTCTGAAGTATGCAGAGAATAGCAATGATTGATAGAAAGTCTACGAGAGTCTCTGGTTTTATAGCATTGTAAATGCTTTACAGAGACCCCTGGTTAAATTTCAGCTTACATTTCGCTCCAGTATGTTATCCAAGGTTCCTGTGAGAAGAACCAACAGGTCACCTGTCTTGATTGAAAACGACATGTTGAAATGCATCTACAAGTTGTTTGGATTGTGAGAAGTGGGCCAAATTATTCTACCAGAAATCCTTTTCTAGGAATGGAATATTTGTATATGTGTCCGATGATGTCATTCCGGGATGGTTAGAAGAACGCTATTGTTGAGCCTCTATCTCTTTGAGAAAGGAATGAGTTTAGTCCAGTGTTAGAGTAAATCTTATTATCCTGCTGGGAATTTCTTCTACAGTGAAGCACAAGGTCAGATTGCCCCTGGAATTACTGACTTCACTTCCTTAGCTCCAGAGTTTTCTTTGATTGTTTTCCCTTGAAAGAGGAGGCCAAATTCTGTTGAGTCAATAAGCTTACCTTAGATCAAAGCCTGAGGCTAAAAGCTGTTGGCCATCAATAACCCACAATCAAGATGTGAATGTCCGGACTATCACTTTCTGAGTCATGGACTGTCATGAGATTCAGAAGAAACTTGTAATGGCAAAAGATTTGGAATTATTTTTGGTGAGGTAGGTGGGGGGAAAGGGATCAATAGGCAATCATAACAGCTCTGCAGTGGGAGGCAGGATGCTATTATAGGGAAAAGACTGGCTGATGGCAGACATCAGGAAAACCTCAATTACAATCTTGCCTCTAATACTACTTGTGAAGCAATGGGCAAGCCATTTACTTTCCCTGAGGCTCTTTTCCAGATCTTTAAAGAGGCAGGTCATGGTACCTGGTTATTTATCTCATAGGGTTGTTATAAAGATCACGGGGTCATAGATTTTATTGCTGACAAGGACCTGAAAGATCCCATCTAGTCCAATTCCTTCATTTTACAGATGAGGAAATTGAGGAAAAGAGTTTCAATGATTTGCCAAAAGTGAGATCAAGCCTAGATTTTCTGACTCTTGAACCACTGGACTCTGCTGTTTTTTATTTGTGTGTGTGTATGTTTTACTTTGAAACTTTATATGTAATAACAATTGATATGTAAAGCTCTCAGCAGATTCCAATACTCTAATGGTTCCTTAATCTTATTGCTATGGAACTCCTTCAATAACCCAGATTACAACCCACCCATACTTGCCCATCCAATGTAATCATGCTAATATTGCTCCTAACTGCTAGGTATAGAACACTGGGCTTTGAATCTGGAAGACTCATCTTCATGAGTTCAAATCCAGCCTCAAACACTTAATGACCTGTGTGATCAGGAAGTAAATCACTTAATCCCATTTGCCTCAGTTTTCTCATCTGTAAAATGAGCTGAAGAAGGAAATGGCAAAAAAGCTCTAACATTTTTGCCAAGAAAACTCAAAATGGGGTCACAATGACTGAATAACAACAACAAATAGGCAATTCCTTTAGACTTAGAGCCTTTAAGTGATTTTCTAGAAATCACAAACTATCAAAGGTTAGATTTGAACTCAAGGTGTTCAGACTCCCTACGCATTCTTTTCAGTTTAGGGCCCTGTTTCCAGAGTTGTTCCCTCTTAATCTTTTTTGGTTATCCATATGAGGACATAAACTAGAGGCAGAAATAAATTGTATCTTTGCTGGGTAGAGTTATGCAAATTAACTGGAGACTAAGTTCCCAAAGCAATTATGTTGGCGCTAAAAGAAATTTTCTCTGGAAAGTGTGGATTGTAATAAAAATTAAAATTAGTACCCACATCATTAATGCTATGGTTCTTCACACTCATGGAGTTCACTGTCTAATAGTCCTCTAGGCAACGAGACAGATTATTATATACATTAGTAACCATGGCAAGAACTAGGAACAAATGTTACCACTTGGTAAAAGTTTTGGCGTACCAAAACATTATTTTAAGCAATTTTATGAAGCTTATGTAGTAACTTAATAGCTGTTAAATTAAGCAGGATTTGCTCCAACTTAGCATTATTTGATCTAGCTAAGCCAAATATTAGATGAATTGAATCATTGATTTCTGTGTATATGAAATCATTATTTTTTTCTAACGAGGAGACTTGTTGTTTGTCCTTTGTTTTAAAGAGGAACAATGACATCATGGCGTGATGTTCTGACTTAAATTTTAATTGGATTTAAGTGAAGGAGAGTTGTACAAAGTCATCAGACTTTACTCTCTACCAGTCATAGAAATCCAGTTGTAAGACAAAAGTCAAGACAATTGGCTTTGCCCTAGGACACAGTGGATGACCTTGGTGTCTCTGATGCCCAGCCATGCTCTAAGTACTCACAGTACCTGCTTCAGCTATATTCACAGTCATTGGAACAACTTGCTCTCCTGGTCCCATTCTGTGGGAAAGTATTCACATGCTTGGCAGGTTTGAGACCTGCTGGTTAATCTCAACATGGTTTAGCCTCCCTCCTAAGATGGTTTATTGGGATATGGGCACTGTACACGTTATAGCTTCTTGGAGCCACAGGTGAGAGATGGATGAAAAGTGGGTACCAGAGATGGATGGGCAGCCCTGAAAAAGACTTGGCAAGCCCTCACACGAAAAGTGCTAGTCTACCTGAACACTTCATACAAAATGGAAGAAGTATCAGACTTGAAGGTAAATGACCTGAGTTTGAATTCTGACTATTTTCTAGTTTGTAAATGACAGAATAATTAACAGACTTTTTTTCTTAAAGCAACTATTATGTATCACCCATAGATTTACAGTGAGAAGAGACCTCTCCCTAGTGGTCATTAAATTCAACCCCATTTATAGATGAGGAAATTGAAACTCAAAGAAGTTAATTGAATAAATTAAAATGGATTTCGAGTAGGAAGAGACCTTAGAGATTATCTCATAAAATCTCCTCATTTTATAGATGAGCAAGTTGAGACCCAGAGAGATTCTGTCTAATGGTAGTAAGATAGTAAGTGGCAAAATCAATATATAAATCCTGATTTTATTCCCTACCCAGCCTCCCTATCTTTACATGTTCATATGTTTTTAAAGTACTTTATAACCATTAAATCATAAGCTTCTTGAGGGCAGGGACTGTCTTTTTCTTATTTGAAAATCAGGACTTGACACTATGACTGGCACAAATTAGGTGCTCAATAAGCTTTTTTTTTAAATTTTTTTTTAAATTATTTTTTTAAACCCTTAACTTCTGTGCATTGGCTCCTAGGTGGAAGAGTGGTAAGGGTGGGCAATGGGGGTCAAGTGACTTGCCCAGGGTCACACAGCTGGGAAGTGTCTGAGGCCAGATTTGAACCTAGGACCTCCCATCTCTAGGCCTGACTCAATCCACTGAGGTACCCAGCTGCCCCCTCAATAAGCTTTTATTGTATTATATTGCATAGCATAAATGTAAAGCATCATATAAAATTATTTCTAGCTCCAGAATCAATTATTCTTTATAATATCGGGTCAGTCTGATATTTTGTGTAACCAGCAACCTTTCTATGGGAAATCCTATATACCACCCATGAAAACCTACCTATGCTATCTTATGATCCTTGTGGTACAGTAAATTGAGTACTGAGTCTGGATAGAGAACACAGTAGTTCAAATCTACCTCTAATGCTTATTTCTTGTTTGACTTTGGGGAAAAAATCACTTAGCCTCCCTAGGCCTCAATTTCCTCATCCATAAAACAGAAGGATTCAATTAGATGTACTCTGAAGGTACTTCTAGCTCTAGCTATTTGCTTTCACTGTCTCTTTTAGAGTGCATGTTCCATTGGAGGAAGGCACTATTTCACGTTATATTTTATATTTCTAGCAGCTAACAGAGGACTAGAATTTGATTTTGATTATGATTACTACATCCAAATATTCCTAGTTTACTAACTCATCATAGAAAAAATCCCATGAAATGAGATTTTTCCTGAAATAATTCATATTTTGAGACTTTAATTCATAAGTAACTAGTAATGTTTTTACATGTAGGGCAAAAGGAATGGAGTTTACCCTTAAATGCTATAGGGGTTGGAGGGTTTGGTATCAGTGGCTAAAATGTTGCTTACTTGGTTGATTCTGGCATCCATCTAGTAGCTTCTTATATTAATTAATTATTCTTGCTAACTAGATGGTAAGAACAGTTGTTTCTGTGTTGTTCTGGGATTGCAAATGCTCTAAGTACCCTTTCATTTCAGCACTTTGGGTTAATGCCAGTTGTCCAACACTAGCTATGGCTCTATTTAGCTTATCCACCTCTTGGAATGAATGAAATCAGTTTTCTATCCATTGTCCAAAGTAGACTTGCATTTATTGGTACTAACATGAGATCTCTTCTCTTTTAGCCTATTATTTCCCGATTAGGTGAACACGATTATATCGGCTTTGTCGAGAACTGTTTTGATCACACAAACTTCAGTGATGGTCATTGGTTTTTATATTAGAATTCATTCTTATATGGAGATCTCATCATTTTAGTTGTATATATCTTTTTTTTCCTGCTCATATGTACTTTCTTTAGATATGTCTAAAAATGTCAAAAATACTCCTAGATATTAATACACATATACATACATTTGTATGCATGTATATAAAATATATGTATATATTAGCATATATATACAAATATTTTAGACATGCACATATACAGATATATACATATATAATAGGATATAAACATCTGTAAGTAGAGAGGTGGCTAGTTAGAAAAATGAATGGGTGGAGACAGAAGGAGGGAGAGAGAGAGAGGGAGAGAGAGAGAGAGAGAGAGAGAGAGACACTGATTCCTTTCTGGGACCTTTCTTTTAATACCTAGTTTTTATGGATTAAGTGCTATATTGATCTCATATCTTCAAAGAAATCTTAAAAGATATCATTTGTTTTGAATTGCTCAGTTTATTGTAACTACCATTAGGACAGAGCCACACGAGTCGGTTGACAAATTCTATGACAAAGTTTAGAAATAAAGTTAGTCATATTGGTGTGATCAAAGCAGAGATGGCTAAAGATTTTGTAGGAGATGATAACACTCATGCTTAGTTAGGAAATTTTGGTGGGGCATCTAGGAAGTACAGTGGATAGAGCTCCAGGCCTGGATTTGGGTTTAAATTTGGCCTCAGACACTTTTGAGCTGGGTGTGCCAATTAATTCCAGTCGCCTAATCCTTACTACTCTTCTGCCCAAGAATTGAAATCAAGTCAAAAGGTAAGGGTTAAAAAAGAAGAAAAGAAACTGTTGCCAGCTTATTTGGAAGATATATTTAGTATGAAAACTCAACTGAGGAACAATCAATTTGAAACTCTCACTTGGTTATTGTGAAAGTACTTTTTGAGCTTATATTTTAACAATGAAAATCTAAGAATTCTTTATTTTGGATGATGGGTATTTATTTTATATCTCTGTTACTATATTTATATATGTTTCTATACCTTTTTACTTGTAGTTAAAGAACTTTTCTCCACTAGTCTTTTTGTAGCGTCCCTTTGCTATTTCAAAATCTTTTTGAGATATGCTTGATAGATTTCCCTAATTATGCTTTTATCAACCGTACTGTTTTATTCTTTTGTTTTTAACATATCTTTAAATGATAGATTTTATAGCTGTAGCTTAAGAAAGAACCCATGGTTCATCTGGTTAAACAATTTTAAAAAGTGATGTAAATGCTTCTCTGTCTGCCCAGCTCTTAGATTTTTCCCATTCAACATCCCTGGAGAAAAACAGAAGCTACTCAGCTGCCTCCACAAGCCTCATGTGCCAAGCAGCTGAATGGTACATATGAGAACTGGGTAGGGACAAGGCTGAAAATTACAAATAGTTCTAAGGTTTCATGATTAAGGAATCTCTTTCAGTGAGAAGCAGTAGCTAATGCTGATGCTGTTCTTTTGAAATGACTTTGGTAGCAGTCATAATAGAATAATGATAGACTTTAAAGGATTTTAATTTGTTCTATATACATTATCCTGTTTAAGCCTTATAGCAATCTGGAAATACGCACTCTACAGGAATTATTATATCCATTTTATAGATGAGGAAATTGAGAATGAGAGGTAACATTCCCAAATTTACACAAGTGATTATGAGGCAGGATTCAAACCCAGTTCAAGGTAGCTGACTCAAAAGATTTTGACGCTCAAATGAAGTTGCATGTCTTTCTCATGTTTTAAGAGCTTCGTGGAGACATAAGTATTTGGAATAAAAAAATCTACATTTCAATCTGAATGTATAACCATATAGTACCTAGGAAGTAGCCTTGAATGTGATCTAATATTCCCAGATCTCTTGGGTAAGCATATTTTGTCATAGATTCAATGCAAGGGGAAAAGAAAAAGGGGAAGGCATTTTTGAAAAAGGCAAAATAGTAGTTTTAGAAAAGACTACTAATATGGAAAGTAGGAGTTTTGTTTATGGATCATTTCCTTGTATGCCATCCTACATTTTCTTTAATAATAATTAAATTTTTAAAAATTAAATTAAATTTTCTTTCTGAAGACCAAGAAATATGGACATTTCAAGAACAAAGAAATCTGTAAATGAAATTGTAACCTTATGCAGTTTTCTTTTTAAAATAAAGTATATATAAAGTTTCACATAATAGTAATTGGATTATCTTGTTTCTGTCCCCTTCTGGACTTCTTTCATGTTTTCTACTGTGTTTTTTTACTGTTTTATTAATATTCCTTCATCTCTAACTGTTTCTCCTTGCTCAAACAAAATAGAAGACGTCCTTTGTAATGCATACAGTCAAACAAAGCAAAACATTGCCTAAGTCCAAAAAATGTCTGACCCACTCCTGACCTCTAGTCTATCACCTCTTGTATTTTCTAGCTCAAATCTTGCTCATCTTCCCTTCCAATGAAACAAATGAACAACAACAACAGCAAAAAAACTCAGAAAAATTCTTTCTTTTAATTTTTGAGGAAGTGCCCAAGCTAGTGCTCTCACTTCAAACCTATCTCACTTCAGTACTCTTTGAATAACTTCCCAAACTTTGCCCCATGTCTTTTCGCATTGCCAAAGTGAGTTGGGAACCATACTCCATTTTCCTCTTCCTCCTAAATTCCCACTTTCACTTATTATGTGTTGTTTACTCCCAGGAGAATGTAAACTCCTTGAGGGCAGGGATTATCTTTTTTTTTAATTTTATTTTTATTCTCAGTGTTTCATGTAGTGCCTGGCTCATAGTAAGAGATTAATGAATGTTCCCTCTATCTAATCTATCATATTATCTATCTACCTAATAGTAAAGAGAGTTTCCTCACCCAGAAGATTCCTATACTAATAAAAATCATTGTACATGATAATCTATCCTCTATTCCTATGGGTTAGACCAGTGATGGGCAAACTTTTTAAAAAGGGGGCCAAAGGAAAGGAAATGCTCATCTGTCAGTCTGTTTCTAAGGCAACTCCTTGGAAGTTCATTGTATTGTATCCTACTCATTGCATTTGTCAGATTAGGAATAATGTCACATTTCAGGGGGCAGCATCTGGCCCCCGTAGTTTGCCCATCATTGGGTTAGACTATATCTGAGATCACTTCCAGCTCTGAAATTCTGTGACTTTTCAACTAAATTGAAGAAATATATATTATCCTCCAATTGAATCAATCCATTCTTTTTGGTCACCTATTTAAAAGAGTCACATTATTCTGATTTATAATGATTGAATCTGAAGATGAGTACCAATAGCATTTGCCAAATACTACAGAGGATAAATGTTTGGTGGTGATATAAAGTTATTAGAAGATTTGATCCCATTGCTCGTAAAGTTTAAAAGTGCCTCAGAAGATGAAAAATGAGCCCCCTCCCACAATTGTGAGCATGAAATCCATCAATTTATATCATTTTAATCTTCATCAAAAGACTTAAAATTTGTGCATATTTTGTTAACTTAATAGACAGAGTCTCTTCTTATAAGTGTGCTATTTCTCATTAACTTCTCTAAGAAAAGATCATCTTTATTCCATTGTTTGGAAAATTTTCCTCAGAGAACCCTTTCTAAAGTCTTCCAAGTACAATCATTGCCCTTTTTGAGTAGGACTTTAAACTTCTTTTTGTCTCTGCCTTTCCCTGTCTGTCTCTGCCTCTCTCTCTCTCCCCCTGCCTCTCTCTCAGTCATTGGCTCTTATTCATTTTAACCATATAAATTTAGAGATGTATTTTACATGGGAGAAAAAAAAAAGGTTCCTTCAGGTGCTTTTGCAGTTATACAAAGCATGTTTAACAACATATCACAATAGTGAGAACTAATTATATTTTGTAAAATAAAACAACTTGCCCTACATGAATAAATATAATATCACAGTGCATGTGCTTTCACTGTTTTATTTAGGAGAAGACAAAGTCATATAAAAATGACTCCAATATGTATAATTGTCAGAGCATGCCTCCAATTTACTAGGAACTCAAACACTTTATAGGAAACAATCCAAAAAAAAGGATCATTAGAACCAACTAGTCAGATGTCTCACTGTGCCAGACAGACATGTTCAAGTTAAACTGAATTGCCAACCTTGAGTAGCTGGAGAGGGTAGGAAGCCAGGAAGAGAGGCAGAGAAGAATTTAAAGTTTCTGAAGAGAAAATAGGACCTCTTGTCCTTGGATGCAGGTACCTTAGAAGATATGATGCACTCTCAATATGCTTTATCATTTTTTTCAAACTCATTTAAATCTCTATATGTTTGAGCACCTGCTAAGTGGAAGATGATAGTCAAGTTCCTTAAGGACAAAGATTATCTCCTGCCATATATCCAGCATCTACTATGTCCTCGGCACATTGTAGTAATCTAATAATTGCCTGCTGACAAATAAAAATGAAGCAGTTTCTGATTTAAAGAAACTTATAATATATTTGGAGAGATAAATACCATACCTAAATAGATACATATACAACTCTGATACAAGTCAGAATATGGTGGAGATGAAGGAGAAATCTAGACCAAGTATTTGAGGAAAGAAAATGCTTCTGTCTGGGAGGAGCCAGGGAAGGTTTCATGGAAGAAATAATATCTGAAATAAGAGAAGAAGTGAGGAGGGAGAGAGTTTCAAGCATGATGGAAATGCTACATGAAGAGAGAAGTAGGCAGCACTCTATGAAGGAATAACTAATAATAAAGCTTTGTTGGAATGTACAGTGTGAGAAGCAAGAATAATTTGAAATAAGGTTGCTGACCTACATCTGACTCTTATTACATTGACAAAATGGCAAAAGAGTTTTACTTTAAAGAAGAGTTTATAGTGAATATATATATATATATATATATATACATATATATATATATATATATATATATATATACTCCCAATATATGAAAGTAGGATGGAAGTTCCTTGAGGACAAAGGTTGTTTAGTTTAGGTACTGTGCCTCACTTATAGTAAATTCATGATAAATTCTTGTTGGTTTAAATTGAATTGAAGAAGAGAAAACAAAACATAGTTTTGGGAAAAGTAGAAAACAATGGATCACAGAAATATATAGGTATTCATCACTACCTAAATTGAAGTAAACTAAAACTGGAAATATCAGATTGGACTTTTAACAAACCAAAAGATTTTATATTTGAACTCAGAAATAATAGGAAGCCATTGGAGTTTGTTGAATTAGGGGGAATGATAGGGTCAAATTTTTGATTTAAGGAAGATCAATTTAACATTTGAGTGGAGGATGGGCTGGAGTGGGGAGAAACTTGAGGTAGGGAGTGCAATCAACAGCTGTCACAATAGACCAAGCATGAGATGAAGAGGGGTTACATGCGGGGAGTATAGGAGGTAAAAAGAGAGCACACATGAGAGATATTGGAAAGGCAGGGAAAAAAAGGATTCAGCAACTGATTGGAAATGAGAGGAGGGGAAGGTAAGGAGTCAAAGATGAGGTGAGTTTAGTTGACTGGGATAATGGTGGTACCCTATGCAGTAATAGGAAAGTAAAGAAAGAGGATATTGGAGGAAAGATAATGAAGTAAGATATATTAGGATTCAGATGTCTATGGAACACTGAGTTCAAGATCTCACAGGCAGTGGGATATAAAAAGTAGAGTTCAAAAGGTTATGATTGGATGCTTATATTAAGAATTATTTGCATAATGATGGTTATTGAAACCATGGAATAAATGATGTGATCACCAAGTAAAATAAAAAAGGATGAGAGTCCAGAACAGAGCCCTGGAGGAAATATATGGTTTGTGGGTATAACTTGGATGAAGATCCAGAAAGAGACTGAGAAGAACCAATCTGACAGTTAGAGAAAGATCCAAAAGAGAGTAGAGTCATGCATGAAAACCTAGAGAGAAGCTATTATTAAGGTAAAGAGTATGATGGACTTTAAAAGGCTATGAAAAGGTCAACAGGATGAAGACTGAGAAAAAAACAATTAGACTGGCAATTAAGAGCTCATTAGTAATTTTTGAGAGAGGTATTATGGATGAATTATGAAATTGTAAAACAGATTGCAAAATTAACAAGAGAGTAAAGGAAAAGGAAGCAGAAATACTGATTGTAAATGACGACCTTATCAAGGAATTTATCCCAGAAAAGAAAGAGATAAAGGGCTATAACTTGTGAGAATGGAAAGTTCAAGTCAGTCTTTTGAGGATGGGGGAAACATGGACATATTTGTAGACAGTAGGACAAGGGGCAATTGAAGATTTATGAGCAAAATGAAGATGATAGAGGGAGCAATGTGCTGTAGAAGACAGCATGAGATTGGATTACTTGCATAGAGTGTTCCTCTCTCTAAATCACATACTTTTCAAGAATGAAATTCTTATGACATAAATACAAACAAATTCAACGAGGAAGAAAATAGGGAGTGTCTAAAGAGAATGATGTGGATACACCAGGAACCCATCTGCTACCTTTGATTTAACAAACACATGTCTGAAAGACAAAAACATACTAGACATGGGTAGAGTTTTGGACTTGATATCTAGAATTCTGGGGGTGGATGGTAATCATTTCCAGTGATTCCCAAAGTGGGCATCCCTGCCCCCTGGTGGGTGCTGCAGCAATCCAGGAGAGTGGTGATGGCCACGGGTGCATTTATCTTTCCTATTAATTGCTATTAAAATTTAAAAAAATAATTTCAAGGGGGCTAAATAATAATTTTTCTGGAAAGGAGGCAGTAGGCCAAAAAAGTTTGGGAACCACTGATTTAACCTCTCAGAGCCCTAGGCAAATCTTCAGAATTCATGAAATAAGTTATAGATACACTAGCTACTATCTGTGGTTGAAAGAATTTCCTACACCAGGGAAGTTTGAAAATCTTAGGCATATTGTTATGTGAAGAAGATTAAAAGAAGGGCACACAGCAAAAGGGATGGACATGGTCTTAAAAGAATAATTATAATGGAATCAAAACAATTAAAACCTGGATTGTATTGATGTTGTTGTTACATACTAAGGACAATAACAGCAAGATGAAGATTAAAGAAAAGAAAGGACTGCTGCATAACTACATGATAATTCATTTACTAGTATTTCTTCTTTAGACTGCAAAAGATAGAATAAGAACATGCCGATTCTACAAAGACTTTACTTATGAGCACTCAAATGGGAATACGCTCAAAGACATTAAATGATTTAATGGGGACATACAGCTAGTAAAAGTTGAGTTTAACCTCAAATTAATGTTTCCTTTTTTTACTAAGTTGGCTTAAAATATTACATGTAGATTTCTCTCACATAGTAAAGAACAGTCAAAACCTCTATCCTCCTTCTATTATATTCTTATAATGATAAAGGAAAAGGAAATAGAAAGCAAACATAGAAGCAAAAATTCAAACAAATTTAGAGAGAGTTAAAACACATAGTTGTCCTCAGTCAGTGCAATTTACATATCTGAGGTTAATTAAAACACTTGCAAACATGATTGCTAAGCCTGGAATAGATCTTTGAAAAATAAGGGGGGGGAAAGGAAGACTTCTAACAATAAGGCTAAGTGAGAAGGTGTGGAAAAGCTCACGACTTCTTTATTTCCTCAGAAGCTAAAAATATACTGGACAAACAAACCAAAGAAATTTTAAAAAAGATGAGGCAAGAAACCCCCACAAGAGAGACTCCAACATAAGGAAAATGGAAGGTTAGGGGGTAAAATAAATCAGGTAAATGAAGTTTAGCAGAGATTAAGGAAATTTTTAAGCAAATTCCTAATAAAATGGAGAAATATTCTTGAGTAAAAGATAAGAAGCAAATAGAATCCCAGGAACAAAATTCTACAACTACAATTCTAGAAGAGAGAATGCCATGTCTACAAAGAACCTGGAGAGTGATTGAAAGTCCTAATAAGGAAAATAAAAGAAGGGATAAATACTAAAATTGGAGATATTAATGAAATATAAAGCAGGTTAGAAAATCTTAGTAAAGTAATTTCTAATACTTTTCACCTATACTCCCATAAAAATAAGTAGTGAAATTCAATGATGAAACAAGCAAAATCAAATAAATCACAGCAAAACTGGAAAAACAGAAATGTAAGATTTCAACTACTAAAAACAGCTAAGAATGGAAAGATGAAAGAAAACACCACAAGTATACTTAAAACAAATGTTCAGATTAAGTTAATATAGGGATTTGGAATAGAAAGCTTCAGGGGAATCCAAAAAAGGAGATCTCAGATAGCGTAATAATAAAACAACAACAAAACTATCTATCTATAGGCATAAAAGTTAAGCACGGAAACTCCATTAGTTTAAAGTCATCATAGGTAATGAAACAATATCAATATTAAATGCATTTGTACTGTCATTGCATTTAAATACTTAAAGCAGAAGCTAAATGAATCAGAAAAAGACCCAGAGAGTATTAATCACTGTTGATCTCAATGTGTATTTTTTCCAGATATAAACAACTCTTAAAGAAAGAGAAAGAAGAAAGAAATTAAAGCTCTAACACATTTTAACATTTCCTCTGGAATGATTCTCCTAATTCTAATTGTCACTAGTGGATTGAGTCCCCTGTAGGAAGGCAACTTCTAATCTCAGGTTTTTAAGTGGTAACACTGTGGCTGGTTATTCTTTTAGATCATGAGTCCCTATTGCTGTGTTTCCCCTTAACAATCATTTAGTAGACAGTTATTGAGCAAAGACAATTTCTCAAATACTCCAGTGAAAAAAATAGATCCAAGATACATAGTCTATTGGGAAAGAATGGGCAATGATAATGAGGCGTGTGGGCATACATGTAGGGAACATGTATAGCCAAGGTAACTCAGGACTTCAAAATTTCATAGCTCTAATATCCTTTCTTTCTCCAGAGAGTTCTTGTCATTTTCACTTCAAGACATCAGTGATAAATAAATCTGCTGCTTAATTGAGCCAGTTTCTTGTGGAGAATGGCACATTTGTTGGAAGGGTTGTTCTGCTTCTAGGTTGGGCTAAGAAGTTTGCTAGACTACTTCTCCATCACTTCTAGACTGGGCAAGACCAGTCCATCATCATCTAGGTTGCCCATGCTGATGGATGAGGAAGATATCTCTTCCTCTGAGCTACCCAAAGGGTTAAAGGTAAACCCACTAGACTCCTTACACTTGCTCTTTATAGGCAATCACAGTTTGCCCCACTTCTAGCATCTGGCTTGGTTGGGTGTTACAGAGCTTTTCTGATGTTGGTGACCTTTTCAGCAAGGATAATAATGCAGCTTAAAACTGGTGTATTAATGCATATTAAACTTAAAAGTGTTTCATGTGTACATTTTCCCTTCGCACCACTTATTTGCAAACATTTCCCAGCCTTTCACTGAACAATAAACTCTGCCTTTTTACTCCTTTAAAGGATTAACTCTAAGATGTGTTACCTCTAGGCAGGAGGGAATAGAAATTGTAGTTTCTCTTCTGGGGCAGCTTCTCCTTATTCAAAAGTGTCTTCCATCAATGAGGTACTCTCTGGCTTTTTCTTAGGTTACTTAACTCAGTTGTCACTTCTAAGATTCCTGTTGGCTGTTATGTAGATGACTGAGTGACAAAATTATTGAAGCATTTTCTGTCCTTCTTGGTGAAAATTCATTGCCTTATGACCTGTTTGTATACATTTGAGCTATTCTATCCTCTGATCATTTCAAAGGTGGGGAGTTTCCTTTGCATTTAAAAAGTACTTCCTTTTTACATTTCAACATCTCTGATCCTAATAAACTTCAACCTTGCTGAAATCTAAATATGGCACATATAAAAAGGTTATTTAAAAAACTTAATATACTATACTTTGGTGGTAATTAGGAAATGTAACTTTTTTCTATAGAGTATGGCATCTTTACAAAAATCAATCATGTTCTTAGGCATAAAAAGTTCATAATAAAGGCAAAAATTTGGAAATATCATAGACTGTACTCAAAAAGAGTCACAGAAACAAAGGACATGAACTAAATAGGAATTATATTTTATGTAATCTATTATCAGAAAGAGAATTCAAGTAATTAGGAAACATATGTTCAAAGAATAAAGCCTTGATGCAGATCAGTTACAAGTGAGTTTTATCGGCCATTAAAAGAATAACTCCTTTTTTTACAGATGCTGATTGCAAAAATAGCAACAGAAAATAACCTTAAAACTTGTTCTGTATTCAAAGATAGTTATGATGCCTAAGCCAGACAGATATAAAGAATAGAAAGGAAATAATAGACATATATTATTAGGGAACTTTGACAAAAATATTAGAAAGAGTAGGTTGAATTTATGCCAAGAATTCGAAGATAGTTGAAAATTAGGCAATTGTAAAGTGGATTAAATCAACAACATAAATATTTAAAACATGTCATTATATCAATGAATATAAAAAGCCTTTGATTAAAAAATAACTCATTAATGTTTTTAAAAATATTGAGGACCTCTTCTTAATATATTAAATATTTATCAAAAGTATGTTTCTGAAACTTAAGTTGAACATTATTTGCAATTGAAAAACAATAAACAATGTTTTCAGTAAGTTTAAGGGAAAAGTCAGAATGACCACTTTCTTTGCTATTATTTAACTTAATTCTAGAAACTAGGCAACAAAAAATTAAAAGAATAAGCATTGACAAAGAGGAGTCTAAATCATTCTAATTTACAAATAATATGATGGTATACTTAGAATGCTCAAGAGAAAGAATTAAAGATTTACTTTAAATAAGTAAAAGTAGTAACATAAGCAGGACAAAAATAGTTAGTAATATTAACAATAACAATAAGTGCTTGTCTAGCTGTTTAAAGTTTCCAAAATGCTTTGCAACATATCTAATATGCTCAGAATACTGAGAATTAGATACCACTACTATCTCCATTTTTATAGTGAGAAACTGATAAGGAAATCCGTAAATTCATCAGCCTTGTCATTTATTACTAAGAAAATATAGGTGGGAACCTTAGGAAGAGAAATTGTATTTAAGATAACCACAAAATATTTCAGATACACTGAGGAACTGAGGCGCATTTAAGGCTGACTTAATGCAATTATAAATTAATATTTATAGAAATAAAATTGCCTAAACAACTGGAAAGACATATTCATTTTTCAGTTGCCCATATGGTTTGTCCTTCTAGGACGAAGACAGGTATTACTTGCTAATAACTGGATCGCCCCAGTATAGTAAAAGTCATGATGATTTCTTCAAATGAATACTTATTTTAAATATATCATTCATGTTTATATAGTTTACTCCATCCACATACATATGTAAAAATACACACATAAACATCATAAAATAGAAGAAAATAGAGGCTATGTTTTCTTATACTTAGGAATAGAGAAGTAGGCATAATTTGATATAGGAAAAAGGAGACCGTAATAAAATAATTGCAGTTATATAAAACTAAACAATTTTTGCCCAAATAAAACTAGTGAAACCAGAATCAGAAAGAATATATAAGAATCAGGCAATAACTTTAATAAAAGACTGGTATCAAAAATATATTAGAAATTGGCCCCAAAACCTAAACTTAGAAGTCATTTATGATAGCCAAATGGTTAAATGATATAAACCACTTTCAAAAGAAGAAATACAGTAATAATATTTGCCTGAAAGGGAGGGAGGAAGACTGGACCTCTGATTTCATTGGTAAAGAGTATTCCTGAATGAAGAAATTTCCTGTACCAATGTAGTTGGCATCTCATCTATAACTCAATCTTAGAGTTACCTGAAGCACTAAGAGGATGGGAAGTTGAATGAATGAATCACCTTGGGTTACAAGACAGGATGTATTAGAAATGAAATTTAAAAATGGGTCTTTCTGCCTTTGTTGGCAGCTGTTGACTGCACAATATTACCATATCACCCACATAAAATATGTTAAAATTTCAAATCAAAGAGAATTGCAAGTCAAAACAATCCTGAATTGTGTTTTTGTACCCATTAAGATGGCAAAGATGCTGAAAAATAGGAGAACCCAATATCAGAAGGGGCAGAAAAATGATTACATTAACCCATTACCAATGGTGGTGTTCAATCATTTCAGTTGTATCCGACTCTTCCTGTACCCATTTGAAATTTTCTCTGTAAAGCTAGTTTGCCATATCTTTCTCCAGTCTACTTTACAAATGAGGAAACTGAGGCAAATAGGGCTAAATATGTCATCCAAGCTCACATCATTGATATGTGTCTGAGGTCATATTCAAACTCAGGAAGATGAGTCTTCCTCCCTCCAGCCCACCACTCTACCTACTACAATACCTGGCTCTCTTAGTCCATTGCTCATAGAGTTATGAACTGTCTTAACCATTTTGATAAGTAAAACATTTAAATTAAGCAAGAAAATAATTATTACATTTACTATGTTTTTGACTCACTGGTTATATTACTATGACTATCTCCAAAAGAAGTTATATATAGGAAGAAAGATTAATATTTATAAAACATTAAAATATTCATCACTTTAATACATTATTTATTACAATAATTAATAAATACATGATAAGTATTATTTTTGATAGCAAAAATCTGGAAACAAATTTTGTGGAAAGAATGAGGAATGGCAGACTAATTTATGGCATATGAATGTATGGAATGTTACAGTATTGTGAGGAAGGTTGAATATGAAGAATTCAGAAACGTGAGCCAACTTGTACAAAGTGATGCAGAGTAACGAATGCAAATCAGAAGAACAATATAAACAATGACTACAGCAATTCCAATAAATATAATGTTTAAGGGAATAACGTTCTAGGTGATTACAGTATTCACTGTTATTATCATACTTTCCAAATTATAGGACACATTCCTCCTCTTCTTAACAATTGATTAACTTTTTCTGAAAATTTGTTTTGTTGATGGATGAGGATGTTTGTTAAAGAATTGTTTACTTTGTCAAAACAAAATATATTGTTAGCATCCTTCCCCACCCCATCAAGATAAGGGAGAGCAGAAGATTTGATGCAAAGCCAGAGAATGGCAAAATTTCCCCCATTTTAAAAAGAATAAGAAGTTTCTTGAAGAAGAGATCATCTAGTTTGACTTTGATTCCTGGCAAAATCCTCAAACATATTATTAAAGGGGTGGTTTGCAGGTCTTATAAAAGGAAGTGGTAATTACTAGGAGACAGTAGGCATTTAGGAACAGCTAGCCAAGCCAGATTAACCTCTGTTGTCAAACATTCTTGCTTTCTAAATCTGTTGGAGGTCAGCCCTTTTGGGTTCCTCAAGGAAGTAACCATCATAGTTACTAACAGCTGAATCCTGTAAAATCAACTGTGATTTTGATGAAGTTAAAGAGCTATTTATTGGGGATTATCAGATGTATGGACTATAAAGAGAATTCCTATCTTGATAACAAATATATAGATTCAGTATAAAAATTAAAATGTATTAGGTTCTTGGAAGATCAGAGCAAATTCTTTGCTTGTTGAAAACACACAAATAGCACACAAATGACTCCTGTTTTTTGCAAGTAAATTCTGAACAATAGTCCTAAAACATGACACACAATTATTCTTGCAATGGATTGATAAACCAGATGGGCCCTAAAACCCAAATGGTCTTCCTATGTTTTTATCTGAAAGGGGTGAAAGAGTCCAGGAGTGCTTTTTGCCCCAAGAGGAGAAGCAGGACAGAGAGAGAGTGCTGATGCTCTGCAATATTCAATAAGCCAGTCAGTCAAAAATATATTGAGTGCCAGGAATTGCACTTAGCATTGGGGATACAAAGAAAGCAAAAGACAGTTCTCGATCTCAAGGAGCTTACATTCTAATAGAGAAAATATGCAAGCAATGATATACAAACAAGCTATATCCAGGATAACTTTGAAGATAATCAATAGAAGGGAAAAACCACTAGAATAAAGGGTACTTGGGAGAGGTTTCTTGGAGGAGATGGGATTTTAGCTTGGACTTGAAGGAAATAAAGCAAACATGAGCAATGTCAAAAAAAAAAAGATCCTAGGAGTCCTGGGTCATGAAATCCCACTATTTTCTGATCCAATCAAGTCATATGTCATAAGATATGTTATTGGTTGGTAGGATCTAAGGTTGATTGAATTATAGAAATCCATGAAGAAATATTGACAATCTCTTTTTTTTTGTTGATGGAATTGGGGTCTCACTGCTAAGGAAAGCCAGTTTTGAATTGAGGATGTCCTTCTCCATTAAATAGAAAGCTACCTCCTCATTAGACCTATGAGCCAAAAGGTTTCAAGCAGACACTGAATAACCACTGGTCTGAGGTCCCTTTTATCTCTCCAAATTCTGTAAATCTATGAAGGATTGGATCCTGTTAATTTTAAACGAACCAGCTTCTATTCCAATAATAATAATAATAATAATAATTAGAATGGCATCAATATGGTGTTTTAATTTCATATAGCTAGACTTTATTTAGTACTTTAAATTTGCAACATGCAATTTCATTCATTAGATCCTTACAACAATCTTGTTATATGTGTTATACAAATATTGTTATTTCAGTTTTATATATGAGGAAACCGAGACACACAGGGTATATGATTTACCAAAGATTATATGACTCAGAAATGTCCAAGGTTGGATACGGATTCAGGTTTTCCTGATTCTAATTTGAACAGTCTATCCACTATGACATATTCTCTCGCTAGAAAGCCTTTCCCTCATTTTATAAAATTTATAAAATAAAGATCACCACCCTTTTCTAAGCCCTCCTGTATTAAAAGTTAATTTGATGTCTCATTGTTAATGATACTGCAGCCAATGCTGATTGGGCAGGAATATGCTTTTTACATTATTTTCTTTTCACTGATAGGCTTGCTAGTCTGGTAGCTCGAGGAATACTGTAGGCATGGCTTTCCTGAATTTTGGCAAAGCATCCAACAGTGTTTCTTGTGATATAAACAACATCTGAGTGCCACAGTAGATAAAATACTGAGTCTGGAAAGCTTAAATTCAAATCTGACCCCAGAAGCATACTGGCTACAAGACCCTCAAAAACTTGCTTACCCTCTTTATGCCTCAGTTTCTTGATTTGCAAAATTATCAATAACATCTATCTGCCAGAGTTGCTATAAGGATGAAATGTAACTGCATATGTAAAGCACTTTACAAACCTGAAGGTGAAATATAAATGGTAGCTATTATTCCTGAGTTCAAATCTGTCCTCAGACATTTACTATCCGTGTGACACTGAATAAATCACTTAACCCTGTTTATCTCAGTTTCCTCATCTGTAAAATGAACTGGATAAGGAAATGGCAAACTATTTTAGTATCTCGAATGGGGTCATAAAGAGTTAGATATGACTGAAAAAAAATTGAGAAGCTGGACTTCTGAAGTTTCTTCCAACTCTGATCTTTTGTGACTTTGTAAAGCCACTTATAAGTAAAAACTATTTGCAAACAGATTATAATTTAAAACTTGAGAAACAGGCATTAAATCTCTGAAGGTGTAATTTTGCACTTTGGCATTTTTTCCTTACATAAGCATAAGAAAAATTGAATCACAAATATTTTCTCATTACACTTTTTGGTATATGAAACTTTTTTCCTATTTTTGTAGGTTGTATTTGCTTAATTGCCTGAGAGATAAATGGGAAAATGTGTAAAAGAAAAATGATTCCAATGTTATTTTTTGTTTGTTTGTTTGTTTGTTTGTTTCTCAGTCCTGTCTGTAGCTTTATATGAATTCTGGAGAGAATCTTAGGTAACTTCTTAAGGTTTTGTTGCCTAATGTAAAATCTTTGCAGGTAATATGGAAGAGGCTGATGTCAAGTAGTCATGGGATTATTTGTCATAGGTCCAGATCTGGAAGGGAGTTTAGTGGTCATCTAGTTCAATTCATCCATTTGATGAGAAAACTGAGACCTAGAGAAATGAAATAACTTGTTCATTGTCGTGTAGGAAACAAATGGTAGATTGGGACTCAAACTCTGATTCTTATTCTAATCCTGGTTCTAATGAATCCAGCTAATAGCATTTAGTAGCAGAAACTACAAAAGTCATTAGGTTGCTTAATATCTCCTTGAATACAAATTCTGTGACTTCATTTGTTGTGAGGTGCTAGGACTCCCTATGGTATGGGAGACCTTTCCAAAGAGGAACATAGATAAAAAGTGTCAGGATGGTGGGGCAGTAGGATGTGTGGTTCAATACTAAACAAATTTTTTTTATAGAAAGGACCACTTCTAAACCCATCTGAGACTTGATGGTTTCTGCTTTGAACTTGGTTCCCAGTCTCAACTTTTAATCTTCCTTCTCATTCTCTTGATTAAAATTCTTGGGTAGAACTTATTTAACAAGGGGTAGCTGATCATCTGAGCCAATGAGAGACTAGACTTAAATTCTAGTGATCTTCGCATCTCTGGAAATGAACAGGTAAATGAAATAGTGGAAAGATGCAGATTTGGCAAACTTAGGTTTACTTACTCTCATTAGCTGTGTGACCACCAACAAATCACTCACCCTCTCTGAACATCAGTTTTCTTATTTATTAATGGTGCTACTGATTCCTGGCCTCCTTCAAAGAGTTCTGATAATCAAATGAGATCAAACACATAAACTATTTTTCAGACTTAACAGTTCTGCATAAATATTAGGCATACTTAATAAGAGCTTTAACCACAGTTCAGCCAGAACTAGATGGGGATTTAAGTACAGGCCATTCTCCGTTTCCATTCCATGTTTTGCCTGATGTATCCTTAAACAGAATAACCTCCTCTGGGAAGCCCCTCTATAAACCTGAATTTCCATCAGTATGCAGAAGGACCCTCCAATCTCCCTTGGGGATTACTATGATGTTATGGAAACAATTATGTTCTGTAATGATAAAGATATTCATGTAAGTTTTTTCTCCTGGTTAAGAATACGAGACAGCGAACAAGTAAAAATAGTCAGATAGACTTATCCAGCATTAAAGACCTGTATAAGATTGAATTCTGATAACTCCTATCTGTTCAATTCCCAACATCCTTTCTCTTTTTCTCTTTTGCATATTGTAGTCTTTCTACGATTTTCTTTCTCATTTCAGAAACATGATTTAAATTCATTCCTCTACTCACTCAATTCATTGTTAGGGAAGAGAAAGGCCAAGTAGACACATCAGATGCTGTGCATCCAGAAGGTTAAGACCCAATTTAATCATTTATTTAAATTAATAAACTTCATCTTCTTGGCAAAAAGAACTCAATGGCTTAGACAGCTCAGAAGTCAGAGAAAGGAAGTTTATCAGAAAGTTAAAAGCGTTTTCCCCCTAGACCAACTTTGTCTGTCTCAATCCATGTCCATGACATTTCATTATCCAAAAAAAAAAAAAAAAAAGGAAGCTTTGAAAAAAAATCCCTCCCGTTCTCATATATATAATCAGAGAAGCTGATTAACACAAGTTCAGTTTTCCATTACAGGCTAATACGGTGATAAGACAAAGCTTCAATTTCGAGGTTGAAATAATACTGCTTAATTCTACTATGTCTTTTCACCTTGAATTTTTTTTTTGTTTTCAACCCCAAAAGCTCCATTACAGGCATTGACAATGCCTTTGCTGGATTTTTTTGAAGCCTCAGGAATATAATAACCTGCCCCCAAAAGGTTTTATTTCCCTACAGTCACTCCTGGCCCCTGCTCATATTTTTGAAGAACTTGACTTACCAGAGTTCTTCCACACTTTGTAGATTAAGAAAGAGTTGATTTTCTTCTTATTACCTTTGCTAGTTTGTGGGAGGGGAAAAGGGGGAGAAAGAAAATATCATTTCTTCCATAGCATTAGCTCATTTTCATTCTTTTTCATCACTGTGGTAGATGATAGATGGATTTGTATTGATTTTTCATAGAAAAGTGAGGCTTTTTAAAAATCAAACTCCATTTTCTTTCTAACAGAACAATTGATGTTTAGAGTTGCCCTAACACAGCTCTAGTTCACTCTTGCTGAGCTCTCCCTTTAAACTTTCCTGTAGGGAAGTCCAATGGGAAGTAGCAGAAGTAGCTAGCAAATGAATCAACTTCCTCCTCCTTTCCTTCAGGAAAAAAAAAAAATCAAAGGCAACACCTTCCTTGGATTTGTTCTTTTCAGGAAATCTGACCAGTTTTTAACCACATGAATGATAAAACATTTATCTAGCGCTTACTGTGTGGCATGTTCTATACTAACCCTTAAAGGTAGAACTATAAAGGCAAGAGAATCTTTACTTTCAAGGAGATTATTTTCTAACAAAAGAACAAACACATATTGGAATAGAGAAAAGGGAAGGGACTATTTATTGTTCTGGGGAGTGAATTCATAGGATAGTCATTTGAAATGTTCCTTTCAGAAGCAATGGTTGTTTTTATTTCTGTGCCCAAAGCAAGATGTGGAAAGGAGGCTACCCGTGTCATCATATCAAACAAATGGCAAGGTGTTTTGGGTGGACAACTGGATGAGATATAAAAACAAAACATGGTTTGATAGTCTGGGCTAACCTGATACCATTAGAAAATCTTCTACATAATAATTCCTTCCCCTACTCCTAAGCTTTTCCCTTGAATTTATCTCTATTTGCTTTTTAATATATTTGTCTTTTTTTTAAGCCTTTAAAATTAAATTCAATCTTTTTATTTTAATTTTTAATTTTTTAAAAATTTTAAATTTCTTTGAAGTTTCAAAAAATAATTAATTAAGAATATTTTTACATGGTTACAAGATTCATGTTCTTTCCCTCACCTCCCTTTTATATATATTAATAGATTTTATATTTGTTGTTGTTATTCACTTGTTTTGGTCATGCCCAAACTCTTCGTGATGCCATTGGAGGCTTTCTTGGCAGAGACACTGGAGTAGTTTACAACTTCCTTCTCCAGTTCATTTTACAGAGGAGGAAACTGAGGCAAATAGGATTAAGCATTTTGCCCAGAGTGGCACAGCTAGTAAGTGTCTGAGGCCACATTTGAACTCAGGAAAATGAGTTTTCCTGATTCCAGACCCTGCACTCTATCCACTGTGCCACCTAGCTGCCTAATAAATATCTATTGATATATTGGTTCCCAACAGTATAATTCAAACCTCCAGATGGAAGGCTGCTATATTTTTTTGTTAGTATCTCTGGAACTTAACACAGTTCCAAGCAGCACGGATACTTGCGGGTTGAATTGAATTGGACAATTCAATTTTTGTCAACTTTGACTAAAAAGGACATATGACTCAGTGTAATCTGTGCCCTTTGGTGATATCTTCATTTTAATGGGCACTAGGCAACAATGGGAAAGTAAGGGAAATGAGTAGGATAGTTTTGCAGTGGCCAATTGTAGCTTTGTTCATGTTGGGTTCATCAAAGATGTTTGAGCCCTTTGGTCAACAGGATAACTAAAAGAATTTTTTTAAAGGATCCCTTAAGCTACAAGAGTGCTAAATTGAAAATTATAGGCATTCAGAAGAAATCCATCAACTCCTAGGAGATGCAAGGAAAGGAAAGCAAAAATATTTTTATAGGAACAGTGAGGAAGAGAGCAATTACTGTTAAGTCCACAAACACTAAGGTGATGGATGTATTTGCCAAACTCTTCTATAAATCCCAAGGATGAGATTTCACCATTTAAAATTCTCCAAACTCTTGATCCCTGTATCCATACCCTTTTCCTACCCACCTTTCACACTGAGGTACCTTGTATGAGGCTTTCATGAGACATCTGAGAGATTTTAAGTTTGAGGGTTGTTAGTGGTGTATAAAAACTCGGGTTTGTAGGAAGGAATTAGCAGGGCATTCCTGTGATTTCATCCAGACAGAAAACTCATATTGTGGAAGCTCCTTCTGCAGTGTAGATACATAACTTCTCTGTCACTTTTAAGCTTAGGAAATAGCCTCAGGCTAGGTTAAGTGATTTGTCCATTTTCAAACTCAGAGGCAGGACTTAAAAACCATCTCTTCTAAGCATGTCTTGTCCTGTCTGGTACACAAAATGGGCAACTGGGAATTCTACAATCATGGGCAGAGTGGCACTATCAGGAAATTCCTTTCAGCCTCAGTTTCCCCATCTGTAAATTTGGGATAATAATTGCATCAAGCTCACAGAGTTATTACAAATCTCAAATGTGACTAAGTCCCTAAAGGCCTTTGAAAAACTTAGAGTACTATCCAAATATGGGTACAACTCCAATCTTTTTTTTTTTTCTGTTTCAGTAAGATATCAGCCCTTGCTCATTGAAAGTTTCCAACTAGATGAATTGGAGGCATCTCAGCCTCAACATGTCCCAAACTAAACCCATTAACTCCATTCCCTTGACTTTCAACTCTTCCTTCTTTCAGATTCTCCTGTTCCTCTCAAAGGAACTCCATTATTCCACTGTCCCAGGTTTGCAACCTTGGCACTGTCATCAACTTGTTACTCATCCCTCACCTAACATATCCAACCAATTGACAATTATTGCCATTTCCATTTCCATAATATTTCTCACACCCAATGCCTTCTCTCTACATACTCAGCCAACTCTTTATTTCAGGACTACATAAACTAGATTATTATAGTGGTCCTCCCATTGGCCTTCAGACCTTAAGTCTCTTCCAACTCCATTCCAACCTACACAAAACTGCTAAAGATTTTTTTGTTGTTGGTTTTAGCATAAATTGGAACATGTCGCTCCCTTATTCATTAAACTCCAATGGCTCCCAATTGCTCCTAGGGAAAAAATAACTTTTATTTTAGAGCTATTTTTCATATGACCTCATTGTGTCTTTCTAGACTTATGTTTGGCAATTCAGCCAAACTGACTCTTTCTATTCCTCTCTCATTGCATTCTATATCTCCTGTCTGTCTTGGCACTAGCCAGCCTTTAAGAGGGAATGAAATTATCACCTTCTACATTGTCATTTTGGATTGCTTTAATTCTACATTGTATCTAATTTTCACTTTTTTTCCTCTTTATATTTATTGTATATATTCATATATATTCTTATTGTCTCCCCTTTGGAGATGAAAACTCCTTGCAAATAGAGAATGTTTAATTTTTTTTCTCTAAAACCAGTTTCTGGCACAGTGCCTGGCACACAAGTGGTCTTTATTAAATGTTAGCTGATTGATTGATCATTCAATGTTGATTGATTAAAGTTGTCTGTGTGTCTTTCTTCCTGAGAACCAATAACTCAACTGACTAATTCCCAAGTTGCTAAAGGAAAAAATGAAGACTCATATGAGAAAAGGAAGTGGTTTTCAAAGTTGCTCTATTTTCTTTGGAAATAAAAAAAAGATATTGGTTGGGGAAGAAAAATTGCATTTTTGCAAGCATTTTTTCCCAGATATGAAATTTGGCCAGTCTGCATACCCCATATTTATAGGTCTACTAAGGTAGGCTGTGATTCTGATATACACCCTGCAGAGTATAAGAGAGTTTTGGAAACTTCTCAGAACCATCATCAGAAAATATGTCAGAACACAAGAGAGTTGAACCTGAAGGCAAAAGACGATGGGAAGAAATCCAGAAATCGATGCATCTCATTTTGTGTTTGTATATATTTGGCACACCCTTGCACATAACTAAAACACAATCAATAATTTTGGCATGCTCACACACACACACACAGAAAGATTATCTCCAAAGTGAAATTCTCCCTTTGAGTAACGTCCCTTTTTAGCAGCCCATTGATCAACCATGTGGTCCAAGTCAAAATGCTCTGTCATAGATGTCATTCATTGTTAGAAAAGCTAAAGAAATTCTTCAATGGCATTGAGAGCTAAAAGTTAGAGGCAGAGAAATGCTAAATATCTTAAATTTGAAATTGAGAAAACTAAAGAGGAGGCACAGAGAGTTTTTTTGATAATAGAAACTAGCTTACCATAAATAATGGCTAGGTCCATAGGAACAGAATAGTTAACTCAAATGTAAATGTTTGCCCAATGCCAAGTTCTGGGATTATACCATTTTTTTCTGTAGAACTTTGTAATTCTTAAATTATAACAGTGCCTAGAACATAGTGCATATTTAACACCTGCTCAATGATTTTTTTATTCTTAAAAGATAGATCAAAATAGCCTTGACTAGTCTCTTCACAGGTGACTAGGATTTAATAATTTATTAAAAGTATCTAAGCTGATGCAATCTAGAAGAGGACTGAAATAGTTTCAAAATGACTTAATATTGTGATAGAACAAGAGTTATGATAAACACAAACACATAGAAACAATAATCTGGAAAGAACAATAGAATCAAAACAAAAGAAAATGATATCCAGATACTGATAATACCAATCACTTCCCTGCTTCCACCAGCATTGCTGCATGTCAGTGTTGCATGACTGAAAATTCACAGCAGTGATCTTAGAAGAAAGGTTTTATGGGAAGCAGAACGTGACAAATCATGAGTCCTGGTTCCAAACTGACAGCACTGTATACATTTTGCACCCAAGGAAAACAAAGGTAAGCCATGGCTTGAGATTCATGTGCCACATTATTGTTGCAAAGACTTTTCCACCACTAGTTATCAAATATATTGGTTGAATTACTCACCATGTCATTGTGCACGGTCTTCATGGTTTGGGGCACCAATGGCAAGAAGTGGAAGCAAGCTAGTACCTTTGGAAAGGTGCCATCATGAAGACATGGAAACAGAAGATCTGATTATCAGCACATTCTTTATGTCTGCTGATAAACACCTGATTTGGATTAGATAAAACAAGTAGCTTCAACCCTCCAAAGGTTGGGAAGCTAACCTGATCCTGCTCTTCATTAGCTCTAACTAGGACCACTGACCAGATCATCCACTTCATACTGTAATGTAAGACAGTTGATGGGTGTCAAAGTGGAAAGACCTAACTAATATGTGAACAAAAGAAGAATAAGGAGTCTTTATATCTTTGCAGTACCTTCCTCCCAAGGAGCTCAGAGTGCTTACAGACATTATGTCATTAATCCTCAAAACACCCCCAATATGGCTCCATCGAAGTACAGACAGGGGAAGAGCCTCTTTCTGTCATTTATTATGTTTAAATTCTAATATCTCTGTCAGCACGCCTAAATAACTATGATTATAGGCGCCATAGAAATAATTAGATGGATAGATGGAAAGATAGATTGATTTAAGGGTTCACCAAGTTTCAAGTCTGTTATTGTGGAAGATCCATTAACCACTAGTTTTCTACTTAAGCTTTTTCATTGTGTTAAAAGCTTCCATATTTTTTAGTGAATGGCATATCATCTTCCAGGAGCAAGACACCACTATTTCAACGGGAAGACAGTAAAACATTTCTGAACACAAGAAATAGTAGAGGCTCCCATGTAATGGATTCCTATTTATTTTTAAAGTAATCAATAGTTGTTTGCAAGTAATTGCACACTATAATCTGTAAGTAAGGTTCGACTGAAAACACACAGGCGTGCTATGAGACAGGCTCATCTGCTCCAATTTGGGGCCAGGTCACATAAGATGTGTGTACAGAATCACCTCCTATTTCCAGCTTGCCATGATGACCCTTTCATAACTGGCTTTAGATTGCACATCACTTACAAATTTCAGTAGAACAGTAAACTTGCGTGGAAAAGATGCCATAGTGATTGAAGTTAAGTACTGTGTTTTCTATAGAAATCAATGAAGCTAATCACACAATCCCAGTTCAATGTTTCCCATTCAGCAGTCTCGACAATACTTGAATATCATAATTGGTCTGCTGCTGAGCACATTTCTCTCTTTAGATCTAAGGAGGATGAAGTGTCTTTTCCTATTCACTGTACACCATTGAATAATGAAAGATTTAAGGCACAGACTTGTTGTTGTTGTCGTCAAAGAGTCTACCCTCAAAAGAGGTGCTTAGGTCTCCAGGTCTCTTGTTCCCTTTCCTTTTAAAATGCACTGTTACTGAACTGCTAATTATTTCCCAACACACACACTCCAGTTGAAACTGAGGCCTTTTCTCTCAGGAGGAATTGGCTTTCATCAGTGAAAACAACCATTTGGTAGAATGGAGTGACATGGTGGTAAATATTTTATTCTTAGATAGACACTGAAATGAGTAGATTCTCTTTACTGGTGTATTCTTCAGTGGAAAGAGAAAGCCATGGGCTACAGCAGGCAAAACAAAAGAAGTTGGGATTTGTGTTTCAGACTTGGGACCCGTTCATACTGTCTCCGTGTCTGAATCATAGAATCATAGATTATTATACTTGGAAATGGCCGTAAAAGAGGCCTCGTGCAATTATATTGGAGGAGGGAGAAGGAAAAACTGGCTTCTGAATGTGTTAAGAGAAGACCTACATTTAAGTACCCTCTCTGTATTTTACTAGATGGGTGAATATATGCAAGTAATTTAATCATAGTTTTTCCCATTTGAAAAAAGCAGGCATTATGATACTTGCAAAAATCTATTTTACAACAGTGTTAGAAGGAAAGTCCTTTGGAAACGTTAAAGTTCCATAGACAGACCCCAAGGAGCTTGATGATAAGAAGAAAGGTTCCATGGATGCCAAAATATTTATAGTAGCCCTATTTGCAGTAGCGAAAGGAATTGAAACAAAGATGTCCATTGACTAGAGAATGGCTAAAAAAGTTATGGAAACTGAATATAATGGACTATTACTGTGCTGAAACTGAAGAATATGCTGAATAAGAAAAACAAGAGAAGCCATATGAATCTATGCAAAAAAATAAGTAAACAGCTAGAAAAACCATATAGACAATAATGTAAATGGGAAGAATAATAGCAAAATAATCAAAACTGAATGACTCGAATTTAGAAAGAATAATCTTAACTCCAAAGAAGAGAAGAGCAGGCAATTCCCCTCTTTCACTCACCCAACTTCTTCTTTGCAGAGGTGAGGGAATATGAATGTGGAAGGCTGAATAGATTGTTGGACTTTTTTCAATGTGCTGGCTAATTTTGTTGTACTTTTTTGTCCTCTTCTTTTTAAATTCTGCTTAACCAGTGACTGTCTGGGAGGTGAGAGATATGTTGGGAAATGTAGGTGATGATATAAGAATAGAAATATTAATAAGGTTTAAAAAGATACATTACAGCAGAATATGAGTTATTATTTTTCCTTTCCTGTCTCTATTCAGTATCTCATCAAGATATTGCTAAACGCAAATAGTCTGGATGATTTTTCCTCCTAAAGCCAAAATCTACATGATGGCAGTAGCAACAGAAGAACCAGCCATGGGGTCGTGGATCTGCTTTATCATGCCTTATGAGGATGGGAGGTTCTCAACAACTATCTCAATGACTTTTACATGATTATCTATTTTATTGAGAATCTCTATTGGATTATTTTTAAAGAAAGTATATATAAACTATCCAACAGCATAAAAAGACATAAAGTCTCACCACTAGAGTCCAGGCCCTCATCATCTCGTTCCTGGACATTTGTAATAGATTCCAAATTGGTCTCCTTGATTCAAAAGTCTTCCTTTTTGAATTCATCTTAGAAAGACCTAATAAATGTTGGTCCCTCCCAACCCAACTGATATCGATGGTTCCCTATTAGCTCTAGGATCAAACAGAAATTTTTCTGTTTGGCTTTTCATGTCCTGTTCCCTGGCTTTGCCTTTTTCTTTTCCATATTCTATCCAAACTGTCCTTTGTGTTCTTCTTTACACCAGATACTCCATTGTCATCACTTTGCTTCTAATTGGTCTCCTTGACCAGACTGTATTCCTTTCACACCTCTGCATCTTACCATCCTGTTGCCTTTACAATCCTGCTCTGCCTCCACCTTCTATGTAAAGTCATTCCTTAGTTTCTCCCAGCTGTCTGTCTCCCCACTAACAACACTTTAAAAAACTTATTTATATACATCTTCTGTCACAAATATAATGCAAACTCCTTACTTTTGCCTTTATATCCCCCGTGCTTGTCCAGCTCAGTGTGTGTGTGGCATAGTAGACACTAAATAAATATTTATGGATTGATTGCTGGATCATCTTTTTGTTTAATCATTTTTCCCCCACTCAGACCAGCTCCTCCTTTCAAATTCCCTATTTGACCCAGGTTTGAACCCCTCATCTTTTATTTTTCTTTCTTCCTCATCCTCACATTTAATCACTCACCCAATCCTGCCAACTCATCCTTTAAAATCTCTCTCACATCTGTCCCAAGCTTAATTAGGTGAGTTTTAGTCCAGATGGTACCACTAATCTCCTGGGTGACCTTGGGGAAGTCTCTGTACCTCTACGGGGTCTCAGTGACTTTATCTATGCAATGGAGAAGTTGGAGAAAGACATCTAGTGTAGGGTGCCTAAACCCTTTTTTTCCAAGGCACTGAAATATTGAGAATACTCACAACACTTGAATACCTTCAACTTAGCACCTGGTTAACAAGAATAATTAATTAAAATAGAAAGATAACAGATGGTGCTCTTCCTCCCCTAAGGGGCCACACCCCATGTTAGCTCTTCCCTGGCTCAACCTTGTCTTTGACTCCCTGCCTCTCTCTCTGGATGCCATTGAAACAGTCATCCTTATTATATCTCCATACCTCTATCTCTCCACTTAGTAAGTGTACCGTAGGGACTCTCTCCCCTCTCTAAATTTACCTTTAAAAGTTGGTTTTACCCTTTGTGTTTATTTCAAAAGAGGGAGCATAGTATTGTGGATAGAGACCTGCCCTTGGAACCAGTAAGAATTATGCAAATAAATATTATTTTTATTAAATAAATCAACTATTAAATTTAACCATTAAATTAAACTATTAAATATTATTTTCTATATATATATATTTATCATTAACACATAGCATGTATAGATATTTATATATGTGTGTTTCTTACAAATATATATGGATATACACACTTGGGTGTATATATATATATATATACATACATATTTATATGTATATATGTATGTATGTATTCTTTGAAAACTTATGATTTCCCTACTGGTGCAAATTGGCATTTTCTGTGACTTTAGTTTTTAGCAGTTTTTCTAGAAAAGCTCCCGAAAGCTTTAGTGGCTTATCAGGGATGACACAGCCTGTATCTGTCAGAGGTAGGACTTGAACTCAGGCAATCCAGATTCTGAGGATGTCTCTCTAGCTACTATAGCGTGCTGCTCAATGGACTATTCATATCAGTGACAACCACTGAGTTAGATTGAAGAGAGGAATTGCATGTCACTTTTGGGTTTCTAATGATTTTTGCTGAAGAATTAAATGAAAATTACCTAAAAGGCACAAAATCTGAGCTGAAAGTGAAGCTCACTCAAACCAAAGTGGATTCCCTATGAAGACTACATGGCGAAATTGAAGAACTGTAATTATTGTGGATGAGAAAACATTCTCCGCACTCTCACCTGAAAACACACAGAAATAGGACTGTAATTTGTTTAGTGTCTTATGTTTTCTGGTGCTTTAATGTTATAAAATGAAAATGAAATCCAATTATGCCACTTATAATAATGACTGAATATTTAAAAGACACATAATCTTACTGCAACTGAATGTGAAATATATTTTCCTTTGTATTTGCCATTTGATTTATTCAAATGGAAAGCCTTTGCATCATTCAATCAGTAAAGGAACCTTTATTAAGCACCCGCTATTTGCCAGGCACTATATATACAAAAATGCATCATCCCTAGAAAAAGAAAAAGAAAAATTGGGAAAAAAGATTCTTACTCTCGAGGAGATCATATGAGGAAAGATAATAATAGTGCTTTGCACATCTTAAAGGGAAGTATAATTGTTAACTGCTATTATTATTAATATTAATTTTCTTCATTGAAGTCATATTTCTAATGGACAGTGAAGCATTCAGAGTAGTGAAATAGGTTATTTGTGACTTCACAACAGCACTGCGAGTTAGTTTGTAGCCCCATTTTATTGATGTGGAAATCGGGGCTCAGAGAATCTCAGCGATTTTTACCAGGTCACTCACCGAACAGCTGTCATCATCAAAACACAGGTCTCTTCAGATTCTCTATCCTGTGGATTTTTCACAACACTCTACTGCCTGGATAAGCAACATCAGCACAGAGCCTCTTTACAATAATTCTCCTGTTTCTCCTTTTACTGCTTATTCACTTTTCCAGGTCTCACAAAGTATCCATCAGTCACCATACATTAACTAAGAGTCTACGATGTTCTGGACATTGTGGAAGGACTGGAGATATAAAAATAAAATTGTCCCTGCCTTCAAAATGCTTACATTCTACAGGAGAGATAGATATAGCACGTCAAAAGACATTAAGCAACTTACTTAAAGTTCTATAGCCAATAAGTGTGTGAAGATTAAAATTAATATACAAGAACTAAGTATTATATTTTTAAAAGTTTATTCATAATACAAAAGTAAAAAGCTACCTGAACCACCCAGCCTGCTCATGAAAGAAGAGAGCAAGAGAGAGTTTTAAAAATGTAATACTTAGTTCTTGTATATTAATTTTAATCTTCACAAGTGGGAGGGTCAAGGCAGGAATTTAGGAATTTTTCTACACTTAGATGAATGTTCTTTCCACTGGCCAGGACTGCTTTCGGCCACAAAGAGTACTTTAGAAGACACAGAATTCCTGAGTCATACAGAAAAACACTGCTTTCAAAATTCAAAGGAGAGAGGCAGCTGGATAACACAGTGGATAGAGAGCTGGATATGGAGATAGGAGGTCCTGGGTTCAAATCTGAATTCAGGATACTTCCTAGCTGTGTGTACCTGGGCAAATGACTTGACCCCATTTTCCCAGCCCTTGACCTTCTGTATTACAGTTGTTACGAGGAAAGAAAGTAAGGGTTAAAAAATAAAGAATTCAAAAGATAATGAGATCCCATTAGACTGGGGTGATCAGGAGAGTGGAATTTGAGTTTGTTTGTAGAAGATAGCCTTAATTCATTAAAAACCATACCTTCTATCTTAGAAGCAATACTATTTATTGGTTCTAAGATATAAAAGTGGTAAGGACAAGGGCAAATGGAGTTAAGTGACTTGCTCAAAGTCACAAAGCCAGGAAAAGTGCCTCAGGTCAGATTTGAACCTAGAATCTCCCATCCACAGGTTTGTTTCTCAATCCACTGAGCCACCTAACTGACCTCCTCCACCAATAGGCTTAATTTCAGTGTTCAGAGCTCAGCCTCAGAATCTGGCATCTCATTCATCTTTGTATCCTCAACACACACTCAAATCAGTTAAGGTCATGGGTAAAAGTTATCACTAGACATGGATTCAAAGACAAAAGCTCAAAATGATATTTATACTTTGGAGGAGCATCTTCAGCTAAATAATCTTACAGGAGTTTTAGTTTAAAAGGGTTACAGATCGGCTCTGGGTTTTCATTTATTTGGTGAAAACTCAGGAGAGGTGATTCCTCTATTAATACAGGTTAGGACCTTTCCTGCAAGGCATGGCCAGTTACACTGAGAGATGAAGCCATTGGCGAGGGTCCCATTTCAAGGCGTCAAAGACAGGATATGAACCCGAGGTTTTGTCCCATCATTAAGGCCAGCTCTCTATCTCCTCTGCCATGCTGACTCTCATTTTCTGCTGGCTGCCTTTTAAAATGAGATATTTCTTTAGTGCTCCTCAAAAATGTTTGTTGAAATAAATCAGAATTCAGATGGGACAGGGGAAGCATCTATGCAAATGCTAAAAGCTTTTTAGAGACCATGAGTTGACCTCTTTAGCTGGAGACAAAATTTTCTATTTGGCAGCAACAAGAGAAAAAAAGTCTGGAAAGATGGACCAGATTGTGGTCAAGATTACAGAAGACCTTAAATGTCAAGAGGGAGAGTTTTGGATTTTATTCTATAGGAAACTGGGAGTCTTGGAAGATTTTGGAACAGTGTAGTAGAGGGATCATATCTGAGGTTTGGGAGAATTATTCTGAAATTGTGGTTTGCAGAGGTGACAAGGAGGCTGGTAAGTCTAGACTGGGAGCAGTCTAGGCAAGAGATATTTTTAAAAAATAATAATTCAGAAATTCAAAATGGATAGAAGAAAAATACCAAAGCGTAGACAAATTTAACAGAAATATTTTCTGTTTTACTGAATGAAATGGGGATGGACTATGTATGTGCCATGGGGTTAGGTGCCCAAGATGACAGACTATTGAGAAGTGGTACTCAAGATTCCCATGCTGTGCTGGGTTTCTATTAGTGATACTTTGGACCTGCTACGTAGCACACACTAATTTGAAAATAAATGAGAAGACATCAAATGCATGTGCCATGCACTGGGTAACTGAGGATAAGCCTCATCACTTTTTTTCTTCTTCTCTCTGCTTAACAGTTGTAGTTGGCACTTTTTGAAGTCTGGTTTGCCCCAGGATCCCCTCTACTGGCTGCGACGGTACCTTCTGTGATGTGCCCTAGCAGCTGGCTGGGAGATTCCCAGGGTGCATCTCAACAAGAAAATGCAAACCTGCTTGATGGAAGAGATGGGTTATGGGTATGAGTCCACAGGGAGGCAAAGCATAAGGTTAGAAAAGAACAGACAATCCAAAGCACGTGCCCAACATGAGCCATGTTGGTGACTCTTGCTTTTTAGTTTACTAACAAACTATTAGGTACAGTCAACTCTTAGTAACTGGGATGTCTACTGGAGCAGGAAACCCAGTTTTCCACCGTTCTTTCTCATTTTCTGCATTCTAGTTCCCAGCTATTTAATGAGGCCTTGTTTAGCACAGCATCTAGATAAATAAATTATAATTTCACCAGACTTATTGAAAATACCTATTAATTAGTTTAAAATGGGGGTGGGGGGAGTTCTTGTTGGTCCTGCAGCTACGCTGAACCAGGCAGGAATCTCGTAATCTCATTAGTTTTTAGAAGATGACCTTGCCAACTTAACTAAGGAAAACCTAAGGGCTTCCAAAAATTGAAGGAGATAAATTTTCCATATACTTCTTGGAATATTTTCCATAATTTCTGAAGATATTACAAGCATTTCTTACAGAGTATATTAAAATGTAATAAACCTGTTTTGAGAGTTTTTTCCCTAAGAACAAAAATTTGTGGCCAGTTATGGACTAAGACACAGAAAAGATGCTTTTTTTGACACGACTTAGTTTTATGTGAAAACCAACTTACAAGTAACATAAGCAACAAATATAATTTTAGATGAAATAAGGTAGATGGGACTTTTGGATATACAATAGAGGTTATGTGTGTAAGATGTCTGAGGCAACCAGCTAGAATGTTTAAGAAGGTGTGTGTGTGTGTGTGTGTGTGTGTGTGTGTGTGTGTGTGTGTGTGTGTGTGAGAGAGAGAGAGAGAGAGAGAGACAGAGACAGAGACAGAGACAGACAGAGAGACAGAGTCAGAGTCAGAGAGTGAGACAGAGAGGCAGAGACAGAGACAGAAAGACAGAGACAGACAGAGAGAGCCAGAGACAGAGAGGGACAGAAACAGAGAGACAGAGACAGACAGAGAGAAAGAGACAGAGACAGACAGAGATGGAGAAAGACAGAGAGACAGACAGAGACAGAGAGACAGAAAGACAGAGAGAGACAGAGAGACAGAGAGACAGAGAGAGAAGAGAGATTCTCATTTTCACCCCCTTAAATAATTTTAATGGCCTAGCCAACTTATAAAGAGAAGCAGTATGATGGAAAACAGGGATTCTTAATCTTTTATGTCATGGACCCTTTTTGGAATCTGGTGAAACTTTTGGATCCTTTCTCAGAATAATGTTTTAAATTCAGAAAATAAGGTACAGATTGCAAAGGTAAGCAATTATATTGGAATATTTCTCTGTCTGTCTCTGTCTCTCTGTCTCTCTTCCTCTCTCTCTCTCTCTCTCTGTCTCTCTCTCTCTGTCTCTCTCTCTCTCTCTCTCTCTTTCTCTCTCTCTCTGTCTCTCTCTCTCTCTCTGTCTCTGTCTCTCTCTCTCTCTCTCTCTCTCTCTCTCG
>NC_058133.1:50439875-50450168 GCF_016433145.1 Gracilinanus agilis
TCTCTCTCTCTCTCTTTCTCTCTCTCTCTGTCTCTCTCTGTCTCTCTGTCTCTGTCTCTCTCTCTCTCTCTCTCTCTCTCTCTCGCTCTCTCTCTCGCTCTCTCTCTCGCTC
This sequence comes from Gracilinanus agilis, assembly GCF_016433145.1. Taxonomy (NCBI): domain Eukaryota; kingdom Metazoa; phylum Chordata; class Mammalia; order Didelphimorphia; family Didelphidae; genus Gracilinanus; species Gracilinanus agilis. The sequence goes on from NC_058133.1 coordinate 50,439,988, forward strand.
TCTCTCGCTCTCTCTCTCGCTCTCTCTCGCTCTCTCTCTCGCTCTCTCTCTCCTACCTATCTATTAAAATACTGTGTATTGATTCCAAGGCAGAAGAGAAGTTAAATGACTTGCCTAGGATCACACAGGTAGGAAGAATCTGAGGTCATATTTGAACCTAGGACCTTTTGTCTGCTCTCAGTCCACTGAGCCACCTAGCTGTCCCCTATCAAAATACCTTTTAAAAAAGTTTACAGACCCAAAGTTAAGAATCCTTTGGATGGAGGGTAGAAGGCTACTGCCCTTAGAGTCAAGAGATTCTGGTTTCAAATCATTCCTCTGACATATTCTGGTTATGTGGCCTTCAGCAAGTGATTTGGCCTCTCAGTGTCCCATATTATCCTCTAAAGCTTTGAGGTGCAAAGCAAGGGTTGATCAGAGTGGGTAGAGGGAGTTTCCCCATTAGGTGTGCCTTATACCAGTGGTGTCAAACTCAAATTGAAAAGGATCTCTGAAGGCTTCACATTTACATAGAAAAGCAAATTTACATTATCTATGTTTTATTGTGGGCAGCTAGGTATCACAGTGGAAAGAGTACCAAGCCTTGAACTCAACTTCCTGAGTTCAAATCTGGCCTCAGGCACTTATTAGCTGTGTGACCCTGGGCTAGTCACTTGAACCCGATTACCACAGTTTCCTCATTTATAAAATGAGGTGAAGAAGGAAATGGCAAACGACTTTCAATATCTTTAGCAAAGAAAAATCAAAATGTAGTCACAAAGAGTCAGATATGGCTGAAAATGACAACAATGGTATGTTTTACTGTAGTGGTATTTATTTTGTTAAACATTTGATAATTTCATTTTATGTAGTTTCAGCTTCACTCTGAGTATTAAAAGCTGCATGCCTAGCTGATTATGTATTTTATAACTTTTGCCATGTATTAAAGAAATAATTGGTCATGAACTTACCAAAATTATTATGGAGCCATTTTAACCCTATCCATGTGGAGAGATACAATTTCCCTCTTACTTAGGGAATGAGGGCAAAGAAAATCAAAGAATATGTGTTTCTTCTTTTGCTTTTGGGGAATAGCTTCAGATACAACCAGCTGAGCTGCCAATTACTGTAGAATTAGTCAATCAATAAGCATTTATTAGGTACCAACTACATTCTAGGCATTATGCTCATCACTGAGAAAATACTAACAAAATTGTCACAGTCACTTTTCAGAGACTTACATTGTAATGGTATGTATGGAATGGAAGGAAATAATAAATAGGTGATAGACCTAGATAGATGGATAGATTACATGGACATATTGATAAATGCTAAATATAATTAGATAAGGACACACACAATATATATTATGCATTTACAAATTTATTATTCTTCATTAGTTTCAGTTGTGCCTGCCTCTTTGTGATCATAATTGATGTGTTTTGTGGTTTTTTTGGCCAAGAAACTAGAGTGATTTGCCGTTTCCTTCTTCCTCTGGATCATTTTATGGATGAGGAAACTGAGGCAAACAGGATTATGTGACTGACCCAGCTAGTAAATGTTTGAGGCTGGATTTGAACTCAGGTCTTCCTGACTCCAGTCCTGGAGCTCTATGCTGCCCTACGCATTTAGATCTATACATACATATATATATATATGCATATATATGTTTATATACTAAACAAATATGCATATATGTAGAATGAATATGTGTAGTTGGAATTTTGTACCCCAGGGCTATGTTCCCCAGAATTCCTTTAGTATTTCCCAGAATTGCTTTCCTCTCTCACCCCCACACTGCATCCTCACATTTTGTTTACAAGTTGGCTGTAACCTCACCTTTTCTCTCTCTTCTCTCAATCCCACCTGGGTTAGCTCCTTCTTTACTCTAGCTTTTTATTTTCCTTTATTTCATATTATTATTAATAAATTTTATTAAATATAACACTTGGATATATTGCATATTAATTTTAAGCTTACAAATACAAAGTAGTTTTGAAAACATAAGAATCATAAATTCAGATCTTGAAGAGATCTAAGGGGGGATTGATTCCAATGCCCTCATTTTACCGCTGAAGAAACTAAGAATAAGAGAAGTTAAATGAGCAGACCACAATCCTATAGCTAGTGTCTGTGGTGGGGTTTGAACCTATGTCTTAGTTAAGTACTCTTTGTACTTCAGGTACTTCATGAAATAGCAGTGGAGTAGGCAGGAGTTGAGAGAAAACGGGGTTCAGAAAGGATTTTAGATCAAAGGTGAAGTTTGAACCAAGGTTTTAGGGAAAGTGCAGTAGAGAACATAAGAAAAGCAAACATGAACCTCAAGTTTGAAAAAATAATCTTTTTGTTCCTTTTGAAACATTTTTGACAATTGTGGGGAACGTTCATAGGCACATAAGGGGCAGCTTTTGGATTCTCTCTGAAATGTTGGTGGGTGAAACAATCCTGAAAGACTTACATTTCCTCTATTCTTCCTAAAAATGACTTTAGGGAAGGGGTTCTAGTTGGTAGATAGATTTCAGAATGTCAAAGAACTTAGATGGATTAAAAAATGTATTTCTTTTCGCTTATCTTTAAAATAAATTGAGCATGTCTTTCATTTATAAAATTAAAAAAAATATTAGGGATGGATCATGAATCATGTAACCATGGAAAAATATTATACATAAAAAATTAAACAAATAAATATTCTGGGGAGGGGTCCATATAGATTTCACCAGATTGCCAAAGGGATCCTTTGCACACAACACTCAAGAACCTAAGAACCCTGGGTTTAGGGATATCTATTAGTACCTGAATGGAAAACTCCCTCTCAATGCCTTGTCCCTTCTCCCAAATCATTTCAATAGATTCTCAGTACATCTGAAGGGCAGCCCTATGGCTTGTGTCCACCCCAGCCATCCCTGGGGTAGCCAGGTTCAATGGGATTGGCCCTGGGATAACCGCAATATTGCTAAGGAAACTGTCGAGGACTGGATAAGCGCATTAGAGTACCAAAGAGGAACACAGCTCAATGGGCAGTGAAAATCAATGAGGGCAAATTGGTCCATTTTTGCCTCACTGATCCTCACTGACCATTAAGTCCTATTTGCTGGTTCATAGCTGTTCATTTCATTTACTTTCTAATCCCTTTTCACCCGCTTGGCACTTCTCCAGGTTAGTGCAATCCTACTAATTGCAGCAGCCTGTTCCTGACTGCCTGTGACTGGGGTCTTATCACCTCATTACAGGGTCCGGACATGGAACTGCACACTTGAAACCCAGCTTGAGGCCTGGTTAGTTTAGGATCGAGGCTTAAATCAGACATTATCTCACAGGCTCTCAGATCAGGGGACTTTCACGGGGGATGCTGCTGCGACTTGCTTTGAAATGATTTTTCCCTGCAAATTTTTCACTGCCCTCGTAAGAGTCCGGGGGACTTGTGGCTCACATTTCCAATTCTAAACTTCGGAGGAAATGGAGTAAAGGGAATGCTCGGTGGTGAACAGATGCTTTTGGAATTCTCTTCTTATATAGATCCCAAGCTAGATTATTGGTTGTTTGGTACGAATTAAGATTTTATAGTATAGTGGATGGAACGATGGCCTTGAATCCAGAAAGACTTTGGTTCAAAGTCTTGTCTTAGCTCCTCTCTCGCAGGATTGCTATGAGAATCTAATATAATATTTGTTAAAAGAGCTTCGTGAATGACTGGCACATAGTAGGTAATTTAAGGGAAGCTAGGTGGCAGAGTGGATAGAGTTTTTGGTCTGGAATCAGGAAGACCTGAGTTGAAAACTGAGCTGAAGTCCAATCCTGAGACTTATTAGCTGTGAGACACTGGGCAAGTCACTCAAATCTATTTGCCTCAGTTTCTTTTTCTGTAAAATGAGCTGAAGAAGGAAATGACAAACCATCCTAGTATCTTTGCCAAGAAAACTCCAAATGGGATCCTAAAGAAATGACTAAATAACAACAACAACAAATGCTGATTTCTCTTCCTTTGACTCCTACCAACTCGGTGACCCAAGGTGAGTCAATTAACTTCCGAGAGATCTAGTTAGTTTTAAGATTGTAATTTATACATAAAGGGGCTGACCTGCACTGGTGGGAGTTCACACATCTGGGAATTCCCTAAAACTAATGAAATCACGGGTACATTTCTTATTCCTAAACTGTATAGTGCTTTTATTTTTATATCACTTTTATTTCCAAATACATCTATTTCCCTCCTCTACTCAGAGCCATTTTTTGAAACAAAAAACAAGAAAAGAAAGGGGTTTTAAAAGGGAATTGAAACAAAATCCAATCAATACAGCAACCAAATACAACAGTATGTGATGTATTTCATAGTTCTATTTCCCACAAGTCAAAGAAAGGAAGGGTATTTCCTCATTTCTTCAGAAATAATCTTAGTCATCATATTTTCATAGCATTCACTTTTAAGGAAGATTTTCTGCTCTTTGGATTTTTAATATTGGATTAGATTTGTGATTTCGTTAATGGAGAGAACTTCAGGTAAGGGAAGTCTGCCTACCCGCATAGTTTATCAACTACATTTTGACTTATTGTGAGCCAGTGAACCATCAGTATTTATCAAATGATCATTAGGTAGCAGGCACTTACTATGCCAGGTACTAAGGATACAAAAACCAAGAATAAAGAACAAAACTTCTGTTCACAAAAAACCTATTATTATAATGGCAGAATCAAGTCTTAGACATTGAGAGGTGAAGTCGACTGCCTATAATCTCATGGCCATTAAATATCAGAGGGAAAACTTGAACCTATGAGTTCTTGATACTGTAATGAGTAATTTAGGGAATAGAATAGAAATTTAAGATGAGTAAGTAGTGCCTAGGGATGGGAGCTTGGTTGTCAGCTTTGAACATTCTGTATTGGAATGCAGCTGGGAGGAGAGTGGAGAGTGAACTGTCAGGGCTGGTGTGAGAGGGGTTTGGAGCAGGTGTCCAGCCAGCAGTGACTCCATAAGTTTGAGATCTTTGGAACTGGAGAAGCTTGAGGACAACATCTCGCAAGTCCAACCTTGGTAATGGGAAGGGTCTGTTTCTGGTGGACAGTTTGCAGGCATTCTTCCTTACCTGATATCTATTGGATTATATTGGCTGTGCAAGGAGTTGGTTCCTGTTATCCTGAAGTCATCAAATGAGCAGCCAGTTGTGAGAATCCCAATACCCAGCTCTCCCTCTAGCCTTCGGTCAAGGCTGTCAGCCTGACTGAAGTTAGGCTGGCAGAGAAACTGATATCAACTCCCTCTTAGAACTTCATTCTTGCCAGTTAGCTGTTCCTAGTTATAGAAATACCTCTCCCATTCTCCTTACCCTTTTTATACATTAAACTGTTTTGTTTTTCTTCCTCTTGGTTTCCTCTTATCTCAAAAAACCCATAGAGTGTTAGTAGTTAACCTTTGTGTTATTCCCTGGTTTGTGACAGATACCAGTAATCCCAACTGCCATTCCTTCAGTTTAGGGTTATCAGATTTACTCTAACCTTGATACACTATCCTTCCTTGTGAGTTTGATCTGTCAGTGCCCAAAACACCTACTGGTTCCCTATAGATTTTATTATATTTATATCCTTTTTAAAATACCGAGGACTAATTTCTAGCCTGCTAACACATATTGCCTCTCTTGTATAGTATTATTTTGTTGGTTAAACAGTGGACAGTTGGGCATGCAAATGGGGAGACCTGAGTTTAAATACCTTTGGACATACACTAGCTATGTGATCCTGGACAAATCTCATCCTCCATTTTGATTATATGTGACTTAAGTCAAAAGGATAAGCAACTTAAATATTTTATGGACTCAGTTTACCCATCTGTAACATGAGGATTATAATAGAAAGTGCTTTCCAGGATTATTTTGAGAATAAAAAGGTCATATTCATAAAGAGATTTACAAACTTTAAAATGATGGAATAACAGAGCAGCCAGTGGCTCAGTGGATAGAGATTCAAGTCAAGAAATCAGAAATCTTGGGTTCAAATCTAGCCTTAGACACTTTCTATCTGTGTGACCTTGGGCAAATCACTTAATCCCTATTCCCTTGCCATTACCATTCTTCTGCTTTGGAACCAAAACACAGTATTGATTCTAAGGCAGAAAGTAAGGATTTTAAAAAAATGATACGTAAATATTAGTTGTTTATCATCATTATCATTATTAATATAGGATAATCAAGGGACAATATTTTTAATTTAAGTTATTTTCATATTCACTAGAGTCTACAAAGGGCCAACTTGGAATATGGTCAGGTAGAGGATTATTTTTTTTAAGTAAAGTAATCTTTAAGTAGAAAAGTATCTAGAAAAAAATGGCACAGCTATGTACTCTTTTCAAAATCATTCTTTCCATTACTTATTCTTCTTTCTTTCCCATGTGTAACACTTGTGGATTAGAAAGAGAAGCCAGTATATGTGGTTGGCATTGGTATTGTAGCAAGAAAACTGGAACTCTGGAAAGATTTAAGAGAACAACTTCGGTTTGGGAGATTAAAATGAGTAGTGGTTGGGGATGGGAAGCGTGAAATGGTCTCACTCTTCCACACAGCAGAATAGAAATGAAGGAAATTTTTCCAGTCATTTCTATAGACAAAAAAAGGGTAGAAGGATTCCCACATTTCATGGAGAATGAAACTAGCATGCAGCCCACATACATGTGCACCACCATCCATGGGGGTAGTACACACACACACACACACACACACACACACACACACACACACACAAGTTCCAATTTTCCAATAAACTCAAAGCAACAAGCCTCAACAATTCTTACTCCAGTTTCAGCGTCCTGGCCAGATTCCAGTAGGAATAATTACATTCTGCTCACCTCTACTCCCCCTGCCGTTTCAATGGGATACAATGCCTGTCTTCGGTTTGGGCCCCAAACTGTCATGTTAGTGTTGCTGCACAGTGTTCCACCATTATTCCTGTTCACGCCATATGTAACTTCATTTCCTAGCTGAGATAATCAAGCTTCCCACTCACTGTTCCTTTCATTGGTTCTGGGAAGCAGAACAACCACACAAAAGCACGCAAGATTTGTCACCCCTAAAAAAAATACTCATCAGTCAACATATTTTTTCTCCTCCTATCCTTATAGAATGGATGGCATTGAGTTTCTATTTTCCCCCAAATAACACCACCTTAACTTTTTGCATTTCCTGCTAACTCACTTTTCCAAACAAAACAAATCAAAACAATACAAAAAAACTCCCTAGTAATTCAACCCCACACCGAATTCCCATTGTGACAAAATTCCTCCTTCTTTTTAAACATAATTATTCTTCATTTTCATTCTGCTGCTACTGCCTTTCAGCTGCATGTTCAAAGCTTGTGTTATGTGGCTCTACATTTTTGTCTTTTGGTCTCAATAGTGGATATCAAGCTTCCCAGGGGCAAAACAACATTTGGCAATGTTTATCCTGCTACCCACCACTTTTCGACAATCGTTTTCATTTCTGCCGCACTGAAATTCAATTGAGAATTTTGAACAACTTTCACTCGTTTCTACCTAAAAAAAAAGAGATAGAAAGAAAAAGAAAGAAAGAACAGAACCTCAGTGGAACAGACTAAGGGTGCTTCTGGTACTTTAAACAGTATTTAAATGTGAGAACCTCCTGGCAATGTGAGCACTTCTGCCCCTGCCCCAGTCAGCAGTCAGGCCACCTGCAGTCCTTGGGACTTTCTCCCTTTGGCTGCAATTACACACCTGGGAACCCAGGGCTGCCCGTGCCCAGCAGGAAAGATGCAGGAGGGCAGAGGGCAAACAGCCTCTGTGCTGGGACCAAGCTCATTGGGGGTATCTCTGAACCATTAGATCTCCTGCCTCAAACCATCCAACCCACATCTTAGACCTTTTCTGCCTTGTAAATAAAGACCTGCTGAGATTTAACATGTTGCCAGCTGGGATTCTGATCCCTGACTGGCGGATCTCTCCCTCCTTTAAGAATCAGTCATTTTATATTTATCGTTTTCTCTGTATTTTTTTAGGTGCAAAATTACTTTAATCAGAGAGGGTTTCTGTTTATGTACATGTTTTCTCTTTCTGTGGAGTGTAAGCTCTGGGACTTTAGGGTCCATTTCATAGTTTTTTTTTTCTTCTGTCTGATACTTAGCACATCTCCTGGAAGATAGTAGGTGCTTAATTGATGTTTATGGATTGATAATCTCCAGTGATTAAATCATAGCAAACACTTTAAAAAAACCTCATCACTGATTTATTTTTTTTAATTGAAGAACTTCCTAGATCTTTAACTCATGTCATCTCTTCTTAATTCAGATCACTACTTGTAGAGTTTGCATTTATTTCTCATGTATTTGTTTGTGTTCCCATCTCAGCATGAGTAACGGCACATAGAACGAATCCACTTTTGCCCACAGACTCAGTATATATTCTTGTTCAGTCATTTTCAATTGTGTCTGAGTCTTCATGTCCCATCTGGAGGTTTTTTTGGCAGAGATATTGGAGTGGTTTGCTATTTCCTTCTCCAGATCATTTAACAAAGGAGAAAACTCAGGTTTTTGCTGGGTTATGTGACTTTCCCAGAGTCACACACCTAGTAAGAATTTGAGGTTAAAGGTGAATTCAGGAAGATGGGTTTTCCTGACTCCAGGCCTAGTACTCTATCACTTGGCCACCTAGCTGGACTGAGTATATAGTTTTTTTAATTTTAATTTTTTATTGATTAATTAAGAAAATTTTTTCCATGGTTACATGATTCATATTCTTTCCCTTCCCCCTGTTTTTTTAACTTTTCATCTTGGAATTGACATCAGTTCTAAGGAAGAAGAGTAGTAAAGAATAGACAATGGGGATTAAGTGATTTGCTGAGGCTCACACAGTTAGGAAGCGTAGGCTAGATTTGAACCCAAGACTTCCCATCTCTAGGCCTGGCTCTCCATTCACTGAGCCACCTGGCTGCCTCCTGAGTACACTTTTTGATAGACTTGTTGCCTTCCCACTTAACATTTAAGGGTCTTGAGTACAAGAGCTAATTTTTTTGGTCTTTCTATACTATATAATAGTTACTTAATGCCTGTTTTGTTTTGGTTTTTTCATGTTTATATTTTATTTAAGCACTTTGTAGACTTTTGACTCCTCACCCAAATAGACAGGACTTTCTCCCATAGTGTTTATTTGCTTGTATTTACAAACATACATCTTTTCTTCCTGATGAATGTAATCTTCTCAAGGGCAGAGACTTTTGCCTTTGTCTTTTCCCCATAGCATCTTTCCATGTTCTCCGCATCTGCTATCAATCACAAAGTTTCTAGTCTGTGCCAGGCTCTGTGGAGGTGCCGGGCATACAAATAAAAAGAGTTAAGCAACGTCTACGTGCCAAGAACTTACGTTCTCATGTGGCATATAAGTATATCCAGAAACACATGTTGTTGCTCAAGCTTTGTTCTTGAGAAGGACCAGTAACATCATGGGCTGACATCTTGACTTGCGTATAAATTGGATTTGTGAGGCAGTGGCACAAAGTCATCAGCCAAAGTCTTGATAGAAGTCAGGATAACTGATGACGCCTTGGGATGCCACTGGGGACCTTGGCTTCTTTGATGTCTAATCTGTGAACCCTCCACAGTGCTGGCTTTAACCACCTTTATGGTCTTTGGAACAAATTGTTCTCCTCTGCCCATTCTGTCAGGGGAAGTCTTCACCCACTTGAGATAGACATCCCCCTAACTCATTGACAAGATTAAGGTCTCTTGATTACCCTCAACCTTGTTCAACCTGCCTGTGGAGAGGGTTTTAACAGAATGTGGCCACTACACATTCTATAGCTTCTTGGAGCTACAGGGAAGAGGGGTTAAAGAGGGGGGAGACACCAAAGATGAATGAACAGCCCTGAATCAGGAACAGCAAGCCTTTGATCCAACAGTGCTAGTCTTCTCTCAAAACAATTCCCCATAAACCCTATATATATATATATATATATATATATATATATACATATATATGACAAATACAAATAATTAAAATCAAGGTTGTTTGGAAGAGAGGTCAGCAACTAGCAATTTGGGAATCAGAAAAGGCTATACTAAAAAGGTGATTGTTAAATTGCATTTTGAAGGAAGAGAGGGAAGCTAGGAGGAAGAGAGGAAGAAGAAGGGCATTCTACCTGTGGGTCCTGCCAGGGTAAAAGCCAGAGAGAGAGAGAGAGAGAGAGAGAGAGAGAGAGAGAGAGAGAGAG
>NC_058133.1:50459528-50491688 GCF_016433145.1 Gracilinanus agilis
AGAGAGAGAGAGAGAGAGAGAGAGAGAGAGAAGGGAGGGAGGAAGCAAGAAAAGAAGGGGAGGAGGGAAGGAAGAAGGAAGAGCTAAGTCAAGGGCAAGAAATAGAGATCATGAGCCAAAGACTGGGATTTTCTTTGTTCACAAGTTGCTAAAATATGATGCTAAATTTAGGACTTCAGTAGCACTTTGTTGAAAATTTTTATAATCGACCAAGATCGAGAAGGACAAATCAAGGTGAGCAAATCTACTGAGAGGTTGGCAAAAAAAGCAAGTGGCAGCTGGGATGCTGTAGGGCTCACAGCACTTGCCCTGTAACCCCGATAGAGGGCAAGCTTTTCTTTCACCTAAAGAGTTGACTCCCTGCCACCCCTGCTGGTTGATCACTGGCACCCTGCACCATGCCTTCCTTTCTTAGATTTTGCCCAGTTACCCAAAGAAGAGATATACTCTTGCTTTCTTTTCTCTCATTATTCTCCATAGTTACAACATGCAATTGTTTGGATTTTTTGTTTGTTAATGTTCTCCAAAGAATAGAAGAATTTCAGGGACCATCAACTCATATCTGTGAAAAATTTCCTGGAAATGTGGTCATCCAACCTTTGAATGAAGACTTCCATCCAAGGCATGCACATTACCTGAAATTCTACTTTTGTATAGTTCTACTTTTGTATAGTTCTAATTTTTAGGATTTATATTTTCTTAATAATCTCTAGCATTTATATAAAGCTGAAGGCTTATGTGGCACTATTATATGCCATCTCAATTGATATAGCAATATTGAGAGGTGGCACTGTTATCCCCATTTTACTAAGGAGGAAACTGAGGCTGAAAAAGTTTAAGTGTCTTTCCCAGGATCACACAGATAATAAGTATCTTATTGGTGATTTGTGCTCTGATCCCAACTCTAGGAAAATACCTACTGTATTCAAATAGTTTCCTCCTGGTCAGTTCATAAAAATTCTAAATTTGCTTCTTGTCAACTTCACCTGTTGCTGCTTGTCATTCTCTCCCGGACCAAACAAAAAGAACAGTTCCCATCTGGACTGGTTTTCCCACCCAGTCTGCTCTTTGCTCTCCAATCTCCCATCTGTGCTGTGCTTACTCTACATTTTCCCCTGGACTGAATCATTCAAAACACACCTTATGAAAGTTGCATAGGTTGAATTTGAATATAAACTTTATAACACACTTTTTCCCTAAGATCCCTAAAGTCTTATAAGAGACAATGGCTTTACATATTAATTTTGGCCTTATATGTCAAATACCAGCCATCGATCAAGGAAGTGAAGAAACTTTTCAGTTCAGTTTGATACTGAACAGATCATCCTGAGGATGGCCATTAAATGACCTGCCAAGCAAGCATCAGAGGTAGAACAAGAATCCATGTGTCTGTGTACTTGTTGCATCAACTCCATAGAATATCAGTTCCCTGAAGGAAAAATGATTAATTTTTTTAATTATACATTTCAAGATCTTAGCACAGTTCTTGGTACAAAATTAGCACTTGCCCCAACTTGGCAGCAGAAATCATGCTCAAAAAGCTCTGGCCAGGGACAAGGGCCAGAAAGCACTTGCTCTCTGGTTTCTCTCCAGAATCCTACTTTTCCCCCCTCACAAGCTCTCTGAGAAACATCTGCTCTGATGCCCTTTATTCTAACTGGTGACATGACTCCACCCTGATCCCCATGACTAGTTTTCTTTCTTGTCATGCTTTTCTTTATTCATCAAATTCATCATTTCTTACAGTGCAGTGACATTCAATTACATGCATGTACGATACTCTAGCCGTTCCTCAGTCAATGGCACATGTTCTTTTTGTTTTTCTTTTTCCAGTTGTATGCTACCATAAAAAGTACTGTTCTAAATGTCTTAGTATTTACAGGGTTTTTTTTATCAATGTCTTCAGAATTATATACCTAGTAATGGAATCTGAGCCAAAAGGTATGGGCATTTTAGTCTTTTTATTTGTATAATTCCAAATTGTTATCTAAAACAATTATATAACTTTTAATACCACCAATAATAAACATTTCTCTCTTCTTACAACCTCTCCCTAGCCTTTTGCCATTTTTGCCATTTCACTGAGTGGGAGATAAAACCTCTGGGTTGTTTTAATTGAAATGACTATTTAGTGAGGACCCCAAGAATGTTTCATTTCAATCATGCTTGGTTTCTCTTTGGAGTTCTCTTCCTCCTCCTTGCCTGATTCATTGAACTTTTTTTGTCCTGTTTCCTGAGGCTCCTAAATGTGTTTATTTACACTCAGGAATATTAGCTCCTTGAAGGCAGGGTCAGTTTTATTTGCTTGTATTTGAATCCACAGAGGTTAGAATAATGTATAATACCTAGAAGAGATGAATAAATACTTTCCCCATCCTTCTCTCTCTACTGACTACCATAATGGTTAAATGACTTGTCCAAGATCACACAGGTAGCTAGTGTAAGAGATAGGCTGGAAGTCTAGGTGTTCTGACTCCAAATCTAATGTTTTTCTTCTGTACCATGTTGATGCACAATGTCTTCTCAGGGACACACAACGCAGGGTAATACAGACAAAGGCATACAGAAAAAGTCAACTCTTACTTGAGAACATCTGATTCATTTCCTTTGGTCACACTTCAAGTCCTCAACTGTTCTCTTAAGCATGGCTGAATCAGGAATCACTGAATCCTTAGTCAAGGATTATGAGGTCTTTTCCAAATTAGACTGCAATAAGGTGTAGTTAGAAAAAAGAAAAAGGTCCAGATAAAAATATAAAAGAAATGAATTATGATGTCCTTTAAATGAAATCAGAAGCAACAAAGCTAAAGATTGATTGATATTGATGATGAAAATTAAAGAAGGGATCTGATTGATAGTACTGGTACACTAGTGAGTAGAATGATCTTAATGTCCTCTATTTCTCTACCAAATATTTGGAGCTAGGACAAAAATACTTAAGAGGGAGGAGACAATGAAAGTAGGGAGATGGTAAGAGAGTTTCTAGCTGCCCTCAATGAGTTCAAGTCACCAGATATAGATGAGCGGCATTTGAGAGGGTTCATTTACTCACTTAATCAGTATTTATTGTCTACTATGCACCAGATATCGTTTTGTATATAGAGAAGGCAAAAACAAAAGTGGAACCTTGTTTGTCCTATTTGGTGATGTGTAACTAGAATTTCGTACCCCTAGACTTCATTTCCGAGCTTTCCCCTTTCTTCCCCATGTTACATCCTTGTGTGTTGTACATAAAATTTTGGGCTTTCCTCTCTCTCTCTCTCTCTCTCTCTCTCTCTCTCTCTCTCTCTCTCNTAGAATTTCGTACCCCTAGACTTCATTTCCGAGCTTTCCCCTTTCTTCCCCATGTTACATCCTTGTGTGTTGTACATAAAATTTTGGGCTTTCCTCTCTCACTCTCTCTCTCTCTCTCTCTCTCTCTCTCTCTCTCTCTCTCTCTCTGTGATTATTAATAAATCTTGTAAAATATAATGCTTGGAGTATTGAATATTAATTTTTAATCTTACAGTGAGGAAGAATCTGGATCCTGATTCTTCTATCTGAACTTGGAAATGTCAATTTCATTTTAAATGCTTCTTCATAGTATAAGAGATGAAAATATAAAGGATAAACAGAGATTCTATGTAGTTTCTAAGGGTAAGAGAGAGAGGTAGATTCTAGAGACTAAGTGAGGCAAGGTCTAGGGCAGTGGTTCCCAAACTTTTTTGGCCTACCACCCCCTTTCCAGAAAAATATTACTTAGCCCCCTGGAAATTAATTTTTTTAAATTTTAATAGCAATAGGAAAGTTAAATGCACCTGTGGCCATCAACACCTTCACTGGATCAATGCAGCACCCACCAGGGGGCAGTAGCACCCACTTTGGGAATCACTGGTCTAGGGTAAGGAGGGGCATTTGAATTTGGTCTTGAAGGAAACTGGGGATTCTTAGAATACTGAAATAATTTGCTGACATGTTTATTGATTCAACCTCAGTTATCTTTGGAAATTCCAGAATTAGGAAGATGGTACAAGGTATGAGAAAAAACAAATGTATTGATTTTTTTTAAAGGAAGATGACAAAATCTTCATAATTTTGGCCAACAGAATTGACTAACTTGGAAAGTTGAGGCAAATTACTAGGATATATTATTCAAACAGATGTGTACAAACTTATAAAAAATGAAGTGAAAGCCAGGTTGATTTCCCAAGGAACAAATTAAACCTAATTTACATGATTTTTCTTTGTATTGTTTTTATTATTTTGAATAGTTTTACTGTGCTATAGATCAGAATATCTATCAGTGATGGGCATATGAGTATTTGTTGAAGGGACTAGGGTTGTGTGATCTGGAGAAGAGATGACTTAGTGAGAATATGATGATTTTATTCAATAAGAAACGATATGAAGCATGGGCTGGAGATCTGGCCTCAAAGCCAAGAAGGATTGGCTTACTTCCAGCATATACTGATTGAACAACCCTGGGGAAACTCTCTAAGGCTATAGGTTGTGGGTTTTTTTAGCTAAAAATTCCTGATGATAATGAAACCATAGATCCAATCCCCTATTTAATAATAAGTGTTTACTACTAATAAACTAACAGCTTAAAATTGTACTATTTTTGAAGACCTTATGTACCATTTTAATATTCACAAATTACTGAAAAATGCCACATAAAGTATACAACAATAGCAATAATGTATGATGATGATCAACTGTGAATTATTAATTATTATCAGCAATATAAGTATCTAGGACAACCTCAAGGGATTCATAATGAAAAAAGCTATCCACTTCTATAGAAGGAACTGATGGAACCTGAATCCAGATTGAGGTGTGCCACTCTTCACTTTATTTCTTATGTGAATTTGTTCTCTAGTGTAAGCAATATGTTTCTTTTTCATAATATGATGAACATGGGAATATGTATTGCATGATGATACATGTATAGCTTAAATCCCATTATTTCTGTTCTGGGGGTGGGGGTAGGAGTGGGAGGAAGGGAGAGAACATGGATCATGGATTGCAAAATGTCAGAAAACGACTATTAAATTATATGGAAAAATTGTATCAATATGTAAAAAAATAATTTAATTAAAATTGCTATAAGGTATGTCAACAGTGTTTATTCTTCTTCTTTTATGTATGATGAAACTTAGGGGTTAAGTGATATTTTCATAATTCTTTAACTTACTAAAACTTTTTGATGTTAGAATGATCCAAAATTATGATACCTTGAGAGGTAATAAGTTCTCTCGCCCCTAAGGCCTTTAATCAAAGGATTAGATAACCCCCTTGCTGAATATGTGGTAGAAAAAATTCATGGTCAAGTACAGGTTGGATTTTGAGGTCTCTTCAAACTCTGACATTCTGGGATTCCATGATTATTATTATTTTTTGTCTTTTGTCTTCATTTTGATGATTGCCTTCTCATTCTGAGTTTTAGTTATCCAGTGATTATTCTTACATGACTAATTGTCATGCTTTTATATTCATTCTCTGTTACCTGGCCTGGTTTCCATTTTCTTTAGGTGTCTGTTTAAAAATGTAATTTGACTAAATTGTCAAAGTACATGAACAGATTTTGAAAGGAAAAAATGCTGATTACAAATGACTACATAGAAACATGCTCCAAATAATTGGCAGTAAGAAAAATGCAAATTTTTTAAAAAACAAAACCAAAAACAGAACTATGATGTTTTATCTCATTCTATTGAAATTAATGAAATAAGATTTGAATTTGAATTATCAATGTTGGAAGAGTTATAGAAGAAGAGACATATATGTGGACTGTTGGTAGAATTGTGAAATAGCATGACCTTTATGGATATTAATAGGAAATTTTGAAAGAAAGTAATTAAACCATATATTTCCTTTAGCACAATGATTTTTTAACTCCCAGAACACACACACAGATGCAGACACAGACACAGACACACAGACACACACACACACACACAGACACACACACACAATGATGCAATACACCAAACCCTTCAGAACATCACTTTTTGTGGTAATGAAGAGCTAGGGGAAAAAAGAGTGTTCATTGACTGGAAAAAGGATGAAAAGAAAACTATGGTATATGAGCAAAATGGTAGATTATTGTTCAGGAACAAAGGAAAAATGTGAAGGGGTCCGAGAAGCTTGGGAAAATTTATATGTATTGATACAGAGTGAAATTAACAGAACTAAGAGAATAATATGGCAGCTAGGAGGTACATCTGATAGATTGTTGAGCCTGGAGTCAGAAAAAAAAAACTTCATTTTATATTCTTTCTCAAAAATTTCCTAGCAATGTGACACTGGGTAAGTCATTTAACCTTTACTGACCTCAGTTTCCTCCACTAAAAAAAGGGATATCATAATAACACCTATGTCTCAGGGTTGTTGTGAGACTCAAATGAAATAATAATTGTAATCTTTATTCCCTTCTTCCCTTTCCTTATGGATGTATTGGCAATTAGCTAGCTAGGAATAGAGACTACGCTTCTGATTTCATTGATATAGGCAGTGCCTAGGAGAGGAATTCCCTCTATCATTGCAGATTGCAACTCACTCTGAAATTACTTATATCCAGGGAGAAGTGGTCAAAAAAAAAAAAAAAAAAAGAGAAGAAAAATCAACTCTAAAGAAATTTGCTCATTCTCCCTCAAGGCTGTAGTGTTTTTCACATGTGTTATGTCCCCCATTAGAATATGAACTTTAGAACAAAGACCATCTTGCTTTTCAATCTGAGTCCTCAGGACTTAGCCCCATGTTTTGCATGCAGTAAGTGCTTATTAAATTCAATTGTATTGAATAGGTTGAGGAAACATAACAGAGTTGCTAGGATATTTGGACTTGGAGTCGGGAACATGTAGAACCAAATCCCAAGTCAGAAACTAACTGTAAAACATATATTCCTGGACTAAATCTATGCATGTTTCAGTGTCCTCATGTGTAAACTAAGGATAATAGTAGCACTGGGCTCACAGAATCATTATAAGAATCAAATGATATAATTTAGTCAAAGGACTTTGCAACTCTCAGAGCTCTATCTAAATTTGAGCTCTCTGTCTCTATCTCTGGAAAAATAAGCAAAATCTAAGTGGAAAAAGAACATAAAAGACCCAGAATAGACTCTAATTTTCTTGTTCTTTATTACATAAATTAAGATATTATGTGTCTACTTTAGAAATATGGTTAAAATACCTGAAAGAATTATTTTTTATATTGAAATATACCTATTAGAGCAGATAATTTCAACTTTCCAAAACACTTCCTGCCCCAGGCTTGCCAGAATCAACCTCAAGAGTAGAGTCTTTCTTCACACTTGGCTGTCTTGTTCTTGGGTCTTGGGTGCCTAACCACATAGTGAAAATGAAAGAAGGAAAGGAATCCTAATAGTCCATGACTCTTTGAAGTCTCTCACACTTTCTCAACCTTCCAGTGTGGTTATAAAAACTCACCACACTGAGACTGCACAGGAGAACAGAATTTTGAGGAGATCCAACTTGTTCCAGATAATTAGAGAGAGAGCTATGCCACTTCTAGTGGCTAATGTGGCTGGGAAGAGGGCAGAATAGTCTTGTTGGCAGCCAGAAACATTGGTTTGGGAAAGAAGTGAGGGATATAAATCAGCCAAAAAACATTTATTAAGAACCCACAATATGTCAGGAGGCATTGTTAGGTAGAGTCACATTTGTGAGCATTTATTAAACATTTACTAGTCTTTAAGGTACACCAACATGGGAAGTTCTTAAATGGTATGCATTCATTCAGTCATTCGTTCATCCATCCAAAGCACTTTTCCTCCCACTCTGAATCTTAGCTACTTCCAAGAATCAAACTTGATGATGAGGTCTTTCTTGGTCCTGGGGGTACTAGTGATTTCCCCATGCCAATTACCTTGAATCTACTTTATATATTCCTGTATGCATACATATTGATTCCCCTGGTAAGCTCATTGTGGGCAGAACTATCATTTTTATCTTTGTAGTAAAACCAGCAGAAACATCAAACTAAGTAAAAAAGGTAGTACAATTTATGTTCCTTTCCTTCTCCTCCACTCCACCTCATTCCTTGTCCCTGACTTAAAAAGAAAACAAACATTTATGAGGGTCTTTTTGTTTATAAGAAACACTCATCAGTATTGGGCACGGAATAAGAGAATAAATGAACATTATAAGTAGGATGGAACATTTTCTTCCAACTGTCTTTTTAATGATTGACAATCAGTATTGTCCTTTTAGATTGACAAATACCAAATAGGCTGGCAAGTATTCATGCTGCCATACTGAAAAAATATTCCTCTAAATTTTTATTAAAAGAAAATAAGCCACAGTATCACAAATACTACACATCTTTCCCCTTCCCATGGAAAGGGTAGGTGAAGGGGCACCATCTTAAGACAAAATGGATGCAATGCTTCCTGAGTAGTAGGGTCCATTCCCAGGTTCTCTGCTATCTTGACCAGTTAGCTCAGCTGCTCAGAGCCTGGTGGTAACAAGGCCAAAGGAATGGATTTGCCCAAAGGAAACATTCTGTTTCATGGCCAGAGACTTTCCTTGCTAATCCTGACCAGCTGTCTAACAAATGACTACTGCAACTCATGAGGGGGATCAGGTGAGGGAATGCGGATGGCTTAGTACAAATCCAGCAACACGACCGGAATGTCCTCCTGGTGATGGGTCAGTATCATTTTTCTATACAAAAAAAAAAAAACAGAATATGTGTTATGAACTATTTGCCATGACAGATGGACCTCACTCTACAAAATAGATACATGCCTGAAAAGCATGAAGTCAAGTCCTTGTAAATGAAGTTGGCTTTTAAAAGGACTAAGGGAACCACTTAATGGGAACCTGCAGGAATTCCATTTATTGAAAAAGAATAATGATTTTTTCATGTGAATAATCACTTTGGGGCATGGGGAATCTGTGATTTCAGCCATATGGGAAACTCCCAGTAAGGAAACAACCTTCATTGGTGCAAAACAGCAACTACTTTGCAAATTATTATCTCTGAGAATTAACAGGTGAAATTAAAAGGATGAATGATGGGTCCATGATTAGAGATGGGCAGTGAACCCAAGTCTTTGAATTCAAGGCCAACTCTTTATTTACTATTCAATGTTAGTAGGTAATCTAGATTATATGAATAATATCTATCAACTCAAGTAAATATCATAACAACCTTATTATGTAAATGCTATTATTGCCATGTCTATGTTTCAGATGAAGAAATTGATGCCCAATGAAGTTGTGGCCAGGGTCACAAAATGAAAAGGTGTCAGTAGCAAGTAGGGCATAAATCTAAGTTTCCCTAACACAAAAGATATATGCTTTGGTTGTTATAATCATTTCTTAATTTTTATGCTATTTTTTGTATATTAGTTTTTCTTAAAATGGAACACAATAGAAAACTTCTTTTAAAATATATTTTAGGATCAAAAGCTTAAATTGGAAAGGGATTCCATACATTACCTAATTCAATCCCATTATTCTATATATGAGCAAAATTAGTTTGTGTGAAGTTAAGGAAGTTCCTCAGTCATATCTGTGGCAAGTTATAATCTAGATGAATTATTATTAATTAATCAAGATCCTCTGACTCAAAAATCCACTGTTCTTTCCACTTTCCAAACAGCTTTCTTTTGCTTTTTAATATTGAATTTTAATTTAATTTAATATTGAAATCAGTACCACAGTTCAAATTTGTTTAGTAACCATTTATTGTGAAATTATTTAAGCATTTGACATTGAATACACCAAGGTCATGCACTGCAACTTGAGCCACTGGACTTCAAAGACTGAGAGAGTGAGGTTGATGATTTTGTGCAATTCTGTCTCATTTAAATCCACTTGTAAAATAAGACAATACTCTGCAATGTCATTGGTTCTCTTCAAAAAAGAAAGGATGAATAGCAATCTAATTTCAATGGATAAACTATCATAACTTTTCCCATGTGTATTACTATTTATCAACCTAGCTCTTGACTTCTCTCCTTGCAATAGGAAAAAGATCCCTTTATTGCCAATAATAGCAAAATAAATCAATATACTAACCATATATGACAAGGTATAAAAACCAGGTTTTCCTTTATTACATATATATATGTATATGTTTACATATATATCAGAATTCAGTGCTTCATACATATTAAGCCCTGAAAAAATTCTTGAAAATGTTATTAAATGATCTTTGGAAGCATTAAGTAGAACAAACCATGTTAGCATGGTGTTATCCAGGGCAAATCACACCTGGCAAAGCTCTTTTGAAATGATGGCCAAAGTCATACGTAGGGATTCTTTGTTGAGTGCAGGTCAGAACACATGTTTTCTGAGGTCCTTTTCAGTTCTGAAATTCTGTGCTTTTTTTTTTTTGAAGGTGGACATGGATATCAGCATAGAAGATGATGAGAAGTTAAAGAGAATAGCCACCATGTTAGATGAGACCATCTCCACAGGCTGAAACAGAGAATCAATCTGATGATATAAAATGTAGCAAGGATAAATGTAATGCCTGTTATGAAACCCCTAACTGCCAGGGCTGCTTACAGTTGAATTTGCCAAAGCAAAAGTCTTCTGCTAGCAACCCTGCATTACATGCCTCACAGGTTCAGAAAGTAAACTTCACAGTTGACTTTCAGGATGAAGGAAGTCATTGTCAGAAAATAAAATATTTCATATGAAAGGAACAAAAAGATAAAAAACAATAAATTTAGAAACCAAAGAAAACAATTAAATATGACCCAAAAAACTCAACCACATCTATGAGGGAGGCATGACATCTGGGGTAAAAGAAGAATAGGTTTTTGAAAGGTAGGAAGGAGAAATACATCTCCTTGCTTTCACGAAGTGTGTGGTATAGCAGCCAAAAAATGTGACCTTTGTATGCTATAAAAGAAATATAGTGATTAGAATTAAGAAAGCAATCGTCTCATAGTACACAGTCCTGGAAAGACCACATCTAGACAAAGGTATTTAGCTCTGAGCACCACCTTTTAGGAAGGACATTGACAAACTGAAGTAATTTGATCAGAATACCTGCCCCTAGTCCCAGGGGAAGTTAACACACTCATCTTTGAAAGTGCCACCTTAAGGCATGTACTTCTTTGATTGGTGGCTATCTGCCTGCTGGCCCTATACAATAGACCATGCTTCACCTTCAAACA
The DNA here is from genome assembly GCF_016433145.1 of Gracilinanus agilis. NCBI lineage: Eukaryota > Metazoa > Chordata > Mammalia > Didelphimorphia > Didelphidae > Gracilinanus > Gracilinanus agilis. The sequence goes on from NC_058133.1 coordinate 50,470,666, forward strand.
CCATTTATGCACTAAACCATTAACCTGAGTCATCTTTCTATCTATTCTTATTCTCCTCTACTTTATCCCTTTCCACCTCTTGCTTTTGACACAGTCATCAAATCAAAAATAATATTGCTTTTGGAAAATGAACTGTTCTATACATCCCATCACCATCCCTGTGACTCTTTCTACCAAAACTCTCTTTGATGACTGTTAATTTTCTTCTGTATGTTGTCTCCTCCATTTGAACAGAAGATCTTTAGGATTAATAGACCATAAATTTGCAACTTTGAAGGATATTAGACGTATTTAAGTCCAAAACCCTCATTTTATAAATGAGAAAACTAGGGACTAGAGCAGTGAAATTACTTGCCAAGATTACATGGCTAAAAAAGGTCTGAGGTAGGATTCAAACTCAGTCCAAATACAATATTCTATCAATGATACAACCCGGTGGCTACTAACAGGGCAGGGATTGTTTCACTTTTTGCATTTGTATCACTAGCACTTAGCAGTCTATTAGCAAGTATTTATGTGTTTATTATATTCCAGGGCCTGTAAAAAGCCCAGGGAACAATAATAATAATGATAATGATAATGATAATAATAATAATAATAAATAGCATATGAATCTCTATTGATACCTATGTTAAGAAAAAATAATTTGTGTCCTTGAGGATCTTACATTCTCACTGAGGAAGACATATAATCAGCTTAAAAGGGAGGAAGGAGAGGAGGTAGAGAGGAGAGAAGAAAGATGATGGAGAAGTATAGAGTACATTGAGGGGAGAAAGGAAGAGATGATTGACTCTTCTTACATAAAAATTCTTGAAAGAGCCATCCAATCAAATGGAGGGTCCTAAGAGTTGAAGAGAGCTTAACAAGGTCAGAATTCCAGTACTAAAGTAATCTTTTAGGAGGAAGAGATTTCTGGGGCATGATGAAGAAGTCAGTCTGGTTAGAAGTGAAGAGTTCCTAGAACATTAAAAGTATTTAACAAATGCCTTTTCATTCATTTAATTACAAAAAGTGACTCAATATAGTTAAGAAGATTTGAAGTCATTCTGTGAGGATCTATTTAAGGAATTGAGATCATTTAGTTTGGAGAAGAGGACACTTTTGAGGAGACAGAGGGGACAAGATAACATTTTTATGATCTTTTTAAGGTGTGCCATATTCAAGATGAATTAGCCTTTTCTCCAATTATAAAACTGAAACCAATGGGTTATAGTTATGAGGAGAAGAATTTCATCCTAACATATGGAAAAATAATAATTTCAGTTGTCAAATATATGAGTATACCTTGGGAGGCAGTGAATTTCCAATACCTAAAGCTATTAAGTTTGAGTCTAAATAAATATCTGTCTATATCCTATAGGGAAGGTACAGAGAGGATAGAAGGAGACAGGGGACCTAGATTCAAATCTCATACCTGTTACTTGTGTGAAGTAAGGAAAGTTTTCACTTTCTTCATTTACCTTACATATAAAATGACCGGGTTAAATAAAATGATCTATAAAGTTGCTTCCAGCTCAAAGCTAAGACATACACACGTATGTAATTACATGTTATAATTATAGTACATAAATATTATAATTAAATATTTCTTTAAATATGTTATATAATACATACAAATGGACTGGATCTGGAGTCAGGAAGATGAGTTCAATTCTGATCTCAGATATTTAATAGCTATGTGACCCAAGAGAATTCATCTTTAATTCTGGTTGCCTCAGTTTCCTCACTGTAAAATTATCTAGAGAAAGAAATGGCAAACTTCCCTGTATCTTTGTGAAAAAAAAAATAATAAAATGGAGTCACAGAGTTTGATGTAACTGAAACGACTGATGACAAAAATATATCCATATATTTATACGTGTATTATGCAGTTACAAAATATTCTATTCACATAATGATATAATAAATAAAAAAAACAGAATTTATAGTATGTTATGTACAAAACAGTGTGCCAAGAACTAAGGATACATATAGAAAAGCTGAGACAGTCTTTTTCTCAAGGAGTTTACTTTTTAATCCAGGAGACAACACACATCAAATATAAAGGTTTTGGGTCCTTAGGGTTTGAGGTAAAAGACAAAGCAAGGCCTGTTCTTCCATGAATAAAAACCACATCCATTTCTGATGTTGAACCATTTGATGGTGCTGAGGGTTCATTCCCGATGGCTGCTTGCTGCTGCTTGCTGGTCAGTAACTGGAGGTGGCAGTTGGAGTAGCGGCAGTGACTTGATGCAGTTATATCACCTGCCGCCTCTTCTCTCTCCCTCACGGCACCTTGCTAATTCAGGTAGGTTGGCATGCCTGCCCTGGCGCTTGGCAGTTGAGGACTATGACTGTCTCCTCGAGGAAAGATGATTCCCTAGATGATGGCTTTGGAGTCCAGGATGAAAGGTAACATTTCTATAACACTTTAAAAAGTTGCAAACAGCCTTATATTTGTGATCTCATCATCCCGAGATAGGTGTGAGCACTTGAGGGGACTGGCAAAGTTCTTCCACAGCAATTGGCTCTTGATCTTGAATAAAGGAAAACAAACTCTTTTCCTGATCTAAAAACTGGAGCTCCAGCCCCTGGAAATTAACTAACCCCCTCCCCCCCAGGCTACCCAGAATCTTCTGAGTCAAAGGTCCCTCCTTGGTGGGGGATTGGTCTTTATATGACCAATCCATGCCAGGGAATAAGGGGCGTGGCCCCTCCCTAGCACGGGATTGGTCCAAGTCATGACCAATCCCATGCCAGGATATAGGGGGGGGCAGGACTCCTGAGGCACCCTGGGGGATGAAGTTCGCTGGCCACAATAGTTTAAAACCCACAATTTGAGTCTTGGAGGAAGTCAGGGATTTTAATAGAGGAGAGAAGGGAGGGAATTCTAGGCATGGGACAGAGCCTGAGGCACTAAGATGAAAAGTAGAGCATCCTTTGAACAACAACAAATAGACCAATAGGGCTAGAATGTAGACTTTGTTGAGGGGAGTAATAGGCAAAAGGTTCGAAAGACAGGTCAGGGTCACTGTGAGCCTTTGAGTAAGGAAAGAAGAAGATTGACTACTTTTAACAGATAAAGAAGATGAGGCTGGAAACTCACCCAAAGTCACACCATGACTCAAAAGCTAAACTCAGCTTTGCATCCATATCTTCTGCCTTCAAGTCTTATACTTGTTCCAGTCCCTCATGCTTCCTTTCTACATGTTTTTTTTTTTTTTATAGAAGAGTAGGCTTTTCAACTATATTAATGTGTTTGGAAAAAAAAAATCATGACATAACAAAACCTTGGCATGGGCTCTATTCTGCCAAGGCAAACATGAAAGTCAAGTTTGAAATGTTGAGGAATGAAACTTTGCCCTAGTTCATTATTTTTTAATGTTTTTCTTCATTTTATAATGAGAAAAACAATATTGATTTTGGATGTAATCACGTAAGGGGGATGATTAAGAATTACAGATATCTTTTTGTTCTTGGAAGGTCTGAAGGACTCTCACGAAAATTTGAAACTATGTATTGCCTCTCAACTTCTTTATAGAGGCCTGCATAAATTTGGAGGCTGGCATGCAGCCCGACCCAGGGCCAAGATCAAGACCTCATTTTCTCATAAATTAGAACGCTGATCCTTATACTGAAGGTTTACAAATTTATGGAAACATTAGTTGTGAGATCATCTGTCCTCTGTCCTTTTCATTTCAGGATGGGAAACCTTCAAGTGGGTCAAAAAGGAAAAGTGAGGTGGAGAAGCCCAGAAAAGGCTCTTGCAAAGCCTAGTCAAAAGGGATTCATAGGAGCAGGTAGTTTAGCTCAGTGGACAGAGAGCCAGATTTGGAAATGGGGGAGGTTTGGGGGTCCAATCTGGCTACAGACATTTCCTAGCTAAGACCCTGGGCAAATCATTTACCTCCCAAATGCTTAGCCCTTACCACTCTTTTTCCCTGGAACTGATACCTGGTATCAATTCAAAGCAAGAAGATAAAGTTTTTTTGTTTTGTTTTTTCTTTAAACAACTCAGACTTGCAGAGTTACCTTGAAGACAAATCAGTATGATGAGCAGACGTCTTCCCTGAACAGGTAGCTACCATGTAGCTTAGGTGGCACATATGGTGAGAATACTTAATTGATTATTGTTAATAATGAAAAATGAGGCTGAGAATTTAAGTGAGAATGGATATTTATTGTCTTTTCTGAGGCAGAGAAAAGGAATCATCCACAGATCAAGGTGACTTTGATTCTGAAATATGGCGCTGAAACCAGGGTGATCTCCACTCCTTTCTAGGATTTTAAGAGCATATTGGTTTGATAGAAATTCATAGCTTTAGAAAGAGAGAGAACATCCTACTCGATGTAATTAAACAAGGAAACCCAAACAATAATGACTATAACAATATCTTTCCTAAAAGTTGAAGTTACTTAAAGAAGAAATGAGTTAACTTGGAAGAAAATGATTTTGTCATTTGAAACATTCACAGAAAAGCTCTGCAACCACTTGTTAAGTTACAGCACAAGGTGGATTCTTTCTGGGCAGAGATTGGACTAAATGGATGCTAAAGTCTTGCATTCAAAATTTCTGAGAATCTTTGATTTAGAAATGGAAGATGTATTAGAGATTTATATAGTTCAACCCTCTCTTTTTTTTTTTTGAAATGAGGAAACTGAGCTTTGAAAGGGAGTAACTTGCTCAAACTGTTGCTAGGTAATTATTGGGAGAGCCAGGGTCAGACTGTGCCTTCTTCTGCCCAAGGGTAGAACTTCCTTTGTTTTGATGTTTTTGAAGTTGTGTTAATTGGAGAGGATTGTCCCATGAAGTAAAAGAAAATAGAATAGGAGGATTTAAAATAACTCCCTTTTCCTCATGGAAAGAATTAATAATTCCAAAACGGTTGGGGGTGGATGGGGTGGGGAGGATAGAAGAACAGGAGCAATACAAATGCCAGACGGTAACAGGAGGTGCTACTCAGTCCTAAGAATGGTTCCTGGTATTTTATGAAAAATTAGAAATGCAAATTGGTCCAGTAAATGTTGCAATTAGTGAAGACTATGTGTGTGGCCTGAAAATGTGACATCATCCAATTTAGAACCTTTCTTGGAAAATATAATCAAATAGATGCTGGCAATTATAGGAACTGCTAACTCAACAGAGACAGCCTTTACATTTAGGGTAAAGAGAGACTCAATGAGTACTATGAGTCAAGATGATTATTCAGTAGGCCTGGCCACATATCATTTTTTGAAATGCTTGTAGGGTCAGCACTTATCTGAAAAAGGAGCCCTGAGTTAGTCAAGAATGGAGGGAACTCCAAATATAAAATACTAACTGTAGTGTCAGGTACAGATGATGGCATTCTTATACTTAGTACCGAAAAAGACTTGAAATGACCTTGTCTAAGTCTTCAGTTTTTTGTTTTTTTTTTAGATTTTTAAAAAAAATTTTTTAAACCCTTGTACTTCGGTGTATTGTCTCATAGGTGGCAGATTGGTAAGGGTGGGCAATGGGGGTCAAGTGACTTGCCCAGGGTCACACAGTTGGGAAGTGTCTGAGGCCGGGTTTGAACCTAGGACCTCCTGTCTCTAGGCCTGACTCTCACTCCACTGAGCTACCCAGCTGCCCCCTAAGTCTTCAGTTTTACAGATGAGAAAAATCAGCCACAGAGAATTTAAATGACTAGCTGAGGAAGGATTTGAACCCAGTCCTTTCTGGTTCCAGGTCTGGATTCCTGTTTGCTATATCATGACCACAAGAAGACAGAACCTGAAGATGGGGAATCTTACCATTAGGAGATTACATCTAGCACACATTGACCTTTATTTTTTATATGTTGTTTTTTTTTTTTAATATTTGGCTAGGCCTGCAATTTCATCATTCCTGCCCTTTTAGGGTTTATAACAATTTGAAACAAGATCTGAAAACTAAGGGGATATTTATCAATAGGGAAGTGACTAAAATATATATGGTATGTAAATACAATAGATGATTATTGCGCTATTCTAAATGAGGGTACAGTCTCAGAAAAATCCTGGAAAAACATAATTAGGTGGGTTCAAATCTGACATTAGACACTTCCTAGCTGTGTGAATCCGAGCAACTAAAATCTAATCTTTTACTCTTAGCTGTCTCTAAGTATTATTTTTTTTTAAACTTTTACCTTCTGTTTTAGTAACAATTCTAAGAGAGAAAAGTGGAAAGGAACAGGCAATTAAGATTAAGTGACCTATGTAATAATGGTAATATTTTATATTTATAATGAATAATAGTTATATAATTTTATTAGTAATTTTAATGATCTCTCTAATAATAATAAATTATAATAAATAATCACTTTTAGGCATTTTGCCATCTATGATCTCTCTTTCCCTCCTACTCTTCTCCCCTCCCCAAGATGGCAGTTAATATGATATATGTCAGTGATGGTAAACCTTTTAGAGGGGGGGCAGGTGATATGAGACACGACCTCAGGCACCCATGGAGATGGGGTAGGGAGCAGCCCAGCCCTGCATCTCTCTGGCTTTCTAGTAACAAACTCTGGCAAATTCTCAAGTATTCCTGATTCCAAGGTTGGCTTTCTCTCTGCCGTGTTATATTGCTTCATGTTGTTTTTCATACTTTGGGAGTATTCCCTCCAATATGTGAAAAGTTTATTCCAGAGGAGAAGCCTACTGTCTTAGACAAGAGTAGTTTCTTGGTGAGAGTATGGAATTAGTCAACCTAATAATATGTTTCAAAATACTACTAAAAGTGATATAAGGGAACAAGAATAAGAATGAGAAAGCACTTGAAAGAATTGTTTCTATTAACAACTATGCAAAATAAAATAGATATGACATACTTACTTAGCAGAGCTGTGTATAAAGATAATCTCAAACAGATCTAAAGAGCTAATTCCATGTTATGAAGGTGAACAGTGAAATTGTTTATTTGGACTGGATCTTTTAAATGTTAATCTGTTAAATGGACGAATAGGCATTATTCATGTGTAAGTGCATTTTTGTAACTACTTAACAGATTTCAAGGAGGCTAATGTCTTATGGAGAAGGCGTAGGATAAAGAGGAATTCAAATTAGTGGGAAGGAAGAATTTATTTAAGGAAAAAAAAATACTGTCTGAATTATTTGTAGCTGCTCTTACCTACAAGAACAGAAGAAGGGGGAAACAGGCTTAAATTGCAGGAGAAGGGATTTGAGTTACATGTAAGTTAAAACTTCCTAACTCCAAGGATTCTGAACCATGGGCTATTGTGGAATCTCCTTCCTTGGAGATCAGCAAGAATAAGACAGACTTCCAACTGTGTTTGGATCCAAGTCAAAATAACGTAAGACTGAATGTGATATTTTGTGTACATCTGACTTCATATCCTTAGTAATGGTCTACTAGTATATTAAGAGTTATTTTACAGAGGATGAGGACCAGCTGTTCTCTGTATCAACTAAGAAAAAGAAAAATGGGAATGCTTTTTAATTACATCAGGCGAGTCTGGTGAGCTCTAAAACTTTCCTGCCAGGATGCATTGTTTAATGTAGGAACGAATGTGCTACTCAAGGGACCACTAGTCAATACTGAGCAGAGATTAGGGAGATGAATGGTAAGGTCCTTTCCAGCTCCAATTCTATGAGCCTCTGATCCCCACCCAGAGAGAATGATTTAGTTCCATTCTGAATTTTTGGCATGTTCATTGAGCAAACTAAACATCAAGGGATTAAGGCCAATATCCCTGGAGTGGAGGAACAAATGGAGAATGAGATGGTGGGTTACTAGATTATAGGTTCATAGATTTAGATCTAGAAAGCAAATCAGAAGCCTTCTAGCTCAAGTTCTCTAATTTTACAGATAAAAAAATGGAGGATTAGTGAGGTTGACTTGCCCAAGATGACACTGGGGGTGTCAGGGTAGGATATGAACCTAGCAGAATCAATGTGCTGTTCTATGAAAGAGTGCCAGACTTGGAATTGAGAAATCTGGGCTTGATTCTTGGCTTTGCTGTTTATGGGCAAGCTTCTTAATTTCTCTAAACCTCAGTTTCAGCATTTGTGAAATGGGGACAATATTTGTAGTGCTTACCTCCCAGTGTTCTTTGGAGGCGAGGTCTTTGTAAAACAACATAATAGAAAAATAGAAACTAGGATTATTTGGAATATAGGTTGATGGAATCATACATATAAATATGGGAAAATATTTAATTGAGCTCTCTTGTAACATCTCAAATGAGGCAAATCATTTGGGGTTTTCACAGTAGATACTTTTTAATTTAATTTTTTCCTGATTACATGTTGATATGATTTTTCATACTTGTTTTCTGATATTAAGTGATCCATGTTTTCTTGCCTTCTCTCGCATTCTTCCTCCTTTCCTAAGACAGCAGGTAATACAATATAGGTTGTGCATGTATTATCATATAATACACATTTCCATGTTCATCACGTTGTAAAAGAAGATACATATCACTTACACTAAAGAAAAAATTCATGGAGGAAATAAAGTGAAGAATGGTATGCTTCAATATGCTTTTAGACTCCATTGGTTCCTTTTCTAGCAAAAGAAAGAAAAGATAGCATTTTTTTTGTCATGGGTCCTTGTAGTTGTCCTGGATCCTTGTATTGCTGATTATAGTTGTCATTCACAGCTGATCATCATACATTATTGCTCTTACTGTGTACAACATCCTCCCACATTAGGTGCTTTCCCAATGCCATTTTTAGACTGAACTAGCCTCTTGGGATGAAGGAGAATTGGGCAACAATTAATTATGACTTTTTTACCTCCCTCAATTCCACTTGAGGTCAAGCTCTCTGAAAACAGGTGGGTCACCTCACTTTTTCTGCAGAGCTTTAAAAATCATATGTATTACCAACTTCACTCTTATGTTGGATGGGAGCTATCCTCCAAGCTGGAGAAGAAAAGGTATCAATCAGCCTTTCCCTAATCTTCTCCTGTCTCCTGATTCTGTGGCTGTTCAATTAAATTTACACATGCAAAAGATACCATTAAGCAGTCAATGAAATTAAATACACTGACCATTGGAATGGATTAATTTCTTTCTGTATTGATTTATTGGGGAAAAATGCAAATTAAGAAAATAAAATGCTGCTTCCTTGTTTTAATAGCTGACATTTATAGAGCATTTACAGGTTTCCAAAGTCCTTCACCTACAATACCTCATTTCAGACTCTCAACAGCTCTGGTGAGATAGATACTACCATTACTGAATTATCTCCATCTCACAGGGGACGTATCTTGGGTTGAGAGAGATTACGTAATTTGCCCCAAATTACATAGAGAGTAAGGTGGGCCATGAATTCAGGTCTTGCTCCCATAAGCCCATCAGCTTATTTACTATTGCCTCTATCTACTACTTGGGCAGCTAGATGGCCCAGTGGATAGACTGTTGGGTCTGGAGTCAGAAAGTTCAAAGGTGGCCCCACAATTTACTAGCTTTGTGATCCTGGGCAAGTCACTTAATCCTGCTTGTCTCAGTTTCTTCACATATAAAAGGATCTGAATAAGGAAATGGAAAATCACACTATATCTTTGCCCCCCCAAAATCCCAAAATGGAGTCACAGATTTGGGCATGATGGAATAACAACTGGCTACTACTTGCTTAGACATTTCATGATTCTGTTAGTGCAGTAGATTGATGGAGGATATTACATCTCAAAATATATATTCATACCAAATTTCTCATCAAATCTTATTCTTTTCTATTTGGTAGATTTAGAATCCTTGCTTCACCCCTCTGCCACCACCCCAGATGCACAACAACACATATATGGAGCCGGATTGCTTCCTACAGTTTTTTTAGAAGAAATGATGCTTCAAAGAAAATACAAATTTTAATCATCCTAGATTTGTCTTTTAGTAACATATTTATGCCCTTTATCTGGCCTCTAGAAAAATATGATGTTGTTATATTACATTTCCTTAGATATATACAAATTAGGCACATCATACAATGAGTTAGGAATTACTTTCCTAATGTTTCACAATAGCTAGAATTAATTGAAATCCTTTAGGGTAAAAGAGGCCGGAAGTATGTGGTGTTCATGGTATAGTAAGGAATAATTAGATCTGTAGTGAGGAGACACTCCCAATTAAATCTTTATGGGAAAATGATTTTAAAATTGGCTTTGAGGAAATTGAATGGGAACAGACCATAGGCATAATGTAACCACTCAGTGCATGGTATTAAGAAATATATTTTACATCTCAGCCTAGAATCCAAGTTGTCTTCCATAAAGTCAGGCTATAATTCAGGTGATAAATTAAAGATTTCAGATCCAGGACAGAGTACAGAAGGAGGGAGTTGGACAATTTTTCTTTGGCCCAAAGTGTGCTGTGACTTTGAGAAGATTCAATCAGGTCTTTCTTTTAGGTGTCAGTCTTTTGTTTAGGGCTTTGCCCAGAACTGTGATTTCATCAGTTTAGAGAGGTCAAGATGAAGACATTCTCTCAAACAATTCCCAAACCTGTTCTGCAACTACTAGTCTTATAGAAAGAAGTATCTAGGCTACTGAGTAGTTCAGTGACTTATCCCAGGACACATAGAGGCAAAGGTCAATCCTAAATTGATCTGATTTCAAATTATTATTCAAATTATCAAATTATCTGATTTCAAATGATCCTACGTGCCATATAACACTTAAATTGATGTCATTAGACACATCCCTATTTACCAAGTTATGGAATTCTTCAATGAAGTAGCCCTATCATACAAGAAAACAACTATTTCATTTGAGAATTTTTTTTATTGGAAATTTTGACTGATACAAGATGCCATTCCATTGAGGTTCCTGCTACTTGGTTTATAGATTTTTTAGCAGGAATGCCCCCCTCTCAAGTATTATATCTGTTGTGCTGCAAGTAATACAGAAATTGGGCATGCATGAAAATGTTTTCTAAAGGCAAATCTGTTCAGATGACCTAAAACCTCTTCAACTTCCTCACCTTGGAAAACCCAGGGTCAGACACTGGTAATGCTGATTAAATGTGCATAGCTACCATTCACTTATTTTTCCTTCTGTTTTGCAGAAATGAATGGCAAAATGATTGTTTCATAAGCAGAGTCATATTTTCAGAGCTGGAGGAGACAATAAGGATGAGCTCATCCAAACCCTTTCTTTTAGAGATGAGGAAATGATGACCATGAGGTTAAGTTATTTGCTCAAGGACGCCTAGACAGTCTGAAGATTTAGAGCTGGAACGGACCTTTGAGGGCATCTAGGACAAACCTGCTAATTGAAAGATGAGGAGAATTGACCAAAGTCACAGAGGGATTAAATGAAACTGCAAGGAATCCACCTTAAATGCTTTGACTCAGTGCTCTTTCTAAACAACTTAGCATCTAGAGCAGTGGTTCCCAAGCTTTTTTTGGCCTCCCGCCCCCTTTCCAGAAAAAAATTACTTAGCGCCCCTGGAAATTATTTTTAAAAATTTTAATAGCAATTCATAGGAAAGATAAATGCACCTGTGGCCATCATCACCATCCTGTTTTGTTGCAGCACCCACCAGGGGGCGGTGGCGCCCACTTTGGGAATCACTGATCTAGACCAAAGAAGTAACTAGTGTGAGGGGCTCAGGAATTTGTCCTAGTGTGCTGATGTTACAGAGACTGGTTTTCCTCTTTCATAGGACTGGATGGAATTTCCTCTGGTTGTGGCATACTTCCTCTCCACAATAACCACATTCCCTGTACAAAATTTCCTGGTCTCCCTCTAGTCTATAGCATTGTACAATGAGGTTGCTTCCAGGCTGGTAATGATAAGGTCTTATTGACTTATTGGTACAAATACTCCAGTTCCACCATCTTCCTTTTATATTGATTTCCCCCTGAATTTTTTTTAATTTTTATTTTGAATATTTCCCCTAGTTACATGTTTTGTGTTCTTTCCTTCTCCCCCAAAGCCCCATAACTCCCCTTACCCAACACACAATTCCACTGAGTTTTATATGTATCATTGATCAAGGCCTAATTCCATATCATTGATAGTTGGACTAGAGTTATCCTTTAGTGTCTGCATCCCCTGAATTTTCTTGGTACAAGAATTCCAAACTTGCATGGAACTATTGAGAATAGAAACCGGATGTCCTCTTTCCAGTTCCAAATCTTTTTCAATATTCAAAGACTCTAGTTTATGATTTTATATTTTTCCATATACTTGGCTTCCCTTTGAATGGTGGAATATATATAAAAACACTCCAAAAAAGTTAAGTTCTCCATCATTTGTACTCTATCTGAGGTGCAGCTTTAAATGTTTTTTTTTTTTCCTGGATCCTTATTGGCATTCAATTATCTTGTGGAAGGATGATGGCCTCCAGGTTTTTTGCCATCATATTCCAATTATAATTTACATAGTGCTTCTCATGATTGGCAAGAAGGAAGCAGCAGTGTTATTCACATGCAGAGAGTCAGCTCCACCATGAGTAAGCTATTATGTAGAAAAGGAAGCATTTTAAGCAAATTGATTTTCAGTGGAGAGCTTTAGCCCAAAACAACTGCTTTGTGCTGAAGCCAGGATCAATAGTTCTAAGCAAAGCCAAAATTGAATCATGTCACGGCTCCAATTTCATGATAGTTTTAATGTAAGATAAATAATAAACTTGCTTTGAAATCTTTCTTGCTGTCTGCCCTCATTTCAATACGAATCAGTATGTATTTCATTACCAGGCTAGCTGTTGACATGGGAGCCAGACGCTGAATTTTCAGTGAAACAGGCATAGGGAGGGCATGTCAGATTGAGGCGGGATATGTGACACACCTTGTCATCCCCTGAACTAAAACACTGGTAGAACTCAACTCCATTATGGTAATTTGGCCCTGGAATTGTGGATGGCGTGTGGATGAAGGGGACCAAAGAAAACTTCCTGACACTGGAGAGTTGATATAAGTAACAGGCTGATATTTGTGAAGGATGCTATGGGGTAGAATATTGACATTTTTAAGACCGGTTCTACACACAAAATATATTGGGGAACTGCAATCAATCCAAAAGACATCCCTTGGGTCCATTAGTTCAAGTAAAACTATAAAGGCAGATCATATCATTTGGTTGGATAATTCTCTCATTTCACTTGCTTCTAGTCCCCAAACCATTGATCTACTAAACATCCACTATGTATAACCCACAATTGCTAGAGATACAAAAACAAAAGAGTCCCTGTTGTATAAATGGAAAGTTTGAACCTTGGACTTCATCCCCCATAAGTCCCTTAGTATTTCCCAAAATTCCTTTTATAATATTTAATTATCAAATATTAATTTCAATCTACACACTGGCCTGAAGTATCTTACATTTACTCTCTTAGCATAAAGTCTCTTCCATAAAAAAGCATACTTGAATAAGAAGTCAGTATGTGTTATCACATACACACATAAATATATGTTGATTTATTTGGATTTTTTAAAAATCTGTTTTTGCTTATTTTTTTTAACATGAAATTCAGTTTCTAATAGAGAGTGAATCAAGTTCTAGACACATATTATTATTGTTATTGTATTATTATTGTCATATGTACATATAAATGATGAATATTGTCAGCAGGGATCTAAATTTTCTGGGAATTTGGAGCAAAATAAAATGAAATGGTTTTCACTCTAATTTTAAATACTTGACAATGTTAATACATCATCTACTGAAATCCAAGGATAAAATTATCCCTAATGTTGGTTGGTCAATATGTAGGTTGTGCCAAATGCTGACAAGGGCTTTTGTTTTTGAAAGAGTTCCTACTATGACACAAATGCAAATTTTTTTTAGGAAAATATAATTTCCAAATTTACATAAACGACTTTGAAAATTGTAGGTAGGGTGAATAATTAAGACCTTTTTGGCATTAGGTAATAAAAAGTTTATTCCCTTTGTAGGAATCTGGACACATCTTCCCCTTTGGGTTGCCTAATTTAACAAACTCTACCTCCTGCTTGCAGATCTCAAGTTCTTGGAGGTCAGTAATGGCCAAAAAGCTACAGGATACTAGGGATAACCCAGCTGTCGGGGAGATTCAATCCCATTACTCATGCTATAGGTTTCGAGCCCCCATCAGTATGATTCCCATTTGTAGAAAATTAGCTCTGGTACCATTTGCTTTTTAGTATGAAACAATTAGTAAATGCTAAGGCAAAAGCCATAATAATGACAATATCCAGATATAGAACATAAAACTAAAATAGCAATAATCTTTTCATCACAGTCTGCAAATATCCTTGGGTTGCATTCTCCCACCAATATGCTCAGTGCCTGGGGGAGGAGTGAGATTTTACTTAGAGAAGCCTAGCAGGGATTCAGGTAAGTGTGGAAAACCACGTGTTTGCAAAAACTCCCAACTCTGAATCACAGTCCTTCCTATTGTTGCGTACTTCAGAAAAATCTGCTCCGATGGTTATTTCCATTCTGATTCTTACTGTTCTCTTGCTGACTAAAACTGTTCCTCTTCTATTCTCAAACTGATGATGGAAAATTGTTTTTAATTTACAATCTCCCTTAAAGGGGCAATGAGGTAATACACTGTAGCAGTGAAAAGGCTGATTCTTAGAGTCCCAGAATTGTAAAGCTTCTCGGAATTTCTCTCTGGTTAATGTAGGCTAGGGTTAGCCCAACGAGCTTCATTTACTAGAATTCTTTTTTTTTTTTTTTAACCAAACCTCTTTCAGCCTAGCTTAGAGAAAAATAGAAATTCTAGCAATCCTCTTTGAATTAGTCTCTAGGCAATACAAACAAACCTCATTTGCTGTCCCTTGATATGATTCGGTGCCATCCAATTATTGTTGAGTTATGTCTGATTCTCTGTGACTCCCTTTGAGGTTTTCTTGGCAAAGACACTGGAGTGGTTTGCCATTTCTTTCTCCTGTGGAATAGGCAAAAAGAGGGTAAGTGACTTTCTCAGAGTACAGGACTAGTAAGTATCTGAGGCCAAATTTGAATCCAGGTCTTCCTGATTCCAGGCTCTGTGTTCTATCCACTGAGTAACCGAACTGCCTCCAATTAGAAAACATCATATGATTATAGCAAGGCAGGTTTAAAACCTTTCTTTTCCCCTCTGCCTTTCCTTCTAAAATCAGAAAGGATTACAGAGAGTCAACAGTCACCTCTGAGAAGTTTTACCTCTCTATATAATAATAGAGTGCAATAACTGAAGGCTACCAGCCTTAACTCTAGACAATCCACAAATCAATGATGTCCTTCCAATCACCTTGCTTCCTGTTAACAGATTGTTCCTGCTGGTCTCTTCATACTCAGTTCCTGCTGCATTCTTAACTCCCCTCTTGCAGAATTCTTCCCAACCTCCAGTAATTCAAATCAGAACCTTTTTGGTAATTAATGAATACTCATTTCCTTATGAGGTAAAACTCACAAAATTTAACTTTCTTTCATTTCTGAAACCCAGTCCTTATTTAATCTTCTCAGGCTCCAAAAAGTAACTTGGCAGATCACTTTGTAAGTTTTAACCTCTCAAGTTCTAAAAACCTTTGAATACAAATACTCTACAATATCCATCATTTCTCTTTGTTCAAACAGTTCTCAGGTGGTTCATCTGAGTGTCAGTTTTCTATCAGCTCCTGATACTCTTTGTCCATCTCTTTTAGTGGCAATATTACTTCTTTGCACTTGGATTTTATCATTTTTTAAAGCAAACTTCTTTTGTTCTCTCCCTTTCCCTTAGCACCCAAATTGTTCTTAAACACAAAAAAGCTTTACTTTACATCCCACATAAAATAATCCCCTCTTTTTTCTTTACACAAAAGTTTATTTTTGACTTCACAAACTTCTTATGTATAGATGAAACACTATTTAACATAAATTTTCTGTTTCTCTGAATTTATCATTTTCATCATTTATTATGGCACAATAATATTTCTTTGAATCCTTATACAACAATTTATTTAGCTCTTCTCCCAATTTATAGTGACTTTCTTTCTAGTTCTTTCCTACTACAAGCATATTTGGGACTGTTCCTTCTCTATTTGACTTCCTTGGAGTATATACCGACTAGAAGTATTAATAGAATATGAAATTTAGTGATTTTTTAAAAATGTAATTCCAAATTACTTTCCAGAAATATTAAATTAATTCATGAATGCACCAATAATGATGATTTCCTACAACCTCACCAAATCTGATCATTTTTGCCTTTTTTTCATTTTTGCCAAGGTAAAAACCTCAAAGTTGTTTTAGTTTGTATTTTTCTTATAATCTGTAACCAAAAGCATCTTATCATACAGTAATGGGCAGCCTGAATTTCACTTATTTTTTAAAATTCTGAACTTTAACACCAAAACAAAACACAAAAAAATCTCACATTTTTCATACACACAACAGAATACAAGATTATACTCGACACCATGAATCTCCTTTCAAAAGAAACAAAATCTACCTGACTATTTGAACTATCTAAAAGTGATTGACTTGAAAGATGGGGAATTCCTCCTCTTTGGGGGCTTAAAAGCAAAGCCTGAATCATCATTTATCAGATGTTATGGTGAAAGGATTCTTTCTTTTGTATGGGTTGGACTAGCTGGTTACTGAGGTCCCTTTCAACTTCCTCAACCTATCTGGGAAAATGGGAACAATTAGAACAACTAAAGTTCTTTTAAGGATTTTAAAATTAATTAATTAATTTGTAACATTTAAAATATTAAAATGCTCAGCTAAATCCCTTCTTCCCTCCCCTCCCCAATTAGAGAAGGAATAATTTGACAAGAAGATAAATGTATATATAAAGCTCTTATGTGTTTATCAGTTCTTTTTCTGGAGGTGGACATACACAATTAATTCTCCAAACACTGTTTCTGCTGATGTATATAATGTTTTCTTGGTTCTGCTTGTTTTGCTGTTCATAATTTCTTATAAGTTTTTTCCATTTTTATGGTTATAATAATTTTATTCTTCCCAATTATATGTCAATAACAATTTTTAAATATTCATTTATTGATATTTTGCGATCTATGTTCACTCTCTCCCTCTCACCTCCCCATCTCCCCAAGAATGCAGGTAATGTGGTATAAGCTGCATATATATTATCATTTAATATATATTTCCATGTTTTCATGTTCTAAAAGAAGACACATATTGCTTACACTCGATAAAAATTCATGGAAGAAATAAAGAATGATATATTTCAATTTGTATTAGGCCTCTGTCCTTTCTATGGCAAAGGATATCCCTTTCTTTGTCATAAGTCTCTCAGTTGTCCTGGATCCTTGCCTTGTTGGTAAAAGTTAAGTCACTCACAGTTGATTATGATAAATGATTGTAATCACTGTGTACGATGTTCTTTTTGTTCTGTTCACTTCACTGTGTATCACTTCATATAAATATTTCCAGGTTTTTAAAAATATATATTCTTATATTTATATGTTGATAAATAAATAATCTTGTGTACCATTTCTTATGGTATAATAATATTCCATTAACAGAATGGAATGTTATAATAATATTCCACTAACAGAAAATGTTAGACTTTTTCAGTCATTCCCCAATTGATGGGCATCCTTATAAGTGTCCAGTTCTTTGCCACTACAAAAGGAGCTGTTAAAAATATTTTTCACAGGTAGATTCTTTTCCCCATCTTTAATCTCTTTGCGATATAGACCTAGTAGTGGTATAACTGTGTCAAAGATTATGCCCAATTTTATGGCCCTTTGGACATGCCATTCTAGGTTGTTTATTTTTTTTTAATTAAGGTTTGCCATTTCTTATGGTGCAGTAATATTCCATCATGATCATTTGTCATAATGTGTTTAGTCGTTGATTTTTGGATGTGCATCCATCCCTTCAGTTTCCAGTTCATTGACACCATAAAAGAGAGCTGTTATAATCTTTTAGAAAATCCAGTTTCTTTCCCGTTTCTCTTGATCACCTCAAGAAACAAAAGTGGAACAGCTTAAGTCACTTGCTAAAGAGCACAAGGTGCAAGAGGGGTAAGATTTGAATTTAACTCCTATGATTCTAGGATCAGTTCTATTTCCCCGGTACTACATTGCCTCCTCATGGGGAAAGGGTTGAGGTCCATGCTGTTCGTCCTGCTGTCTAAACAACTATCTGAAAATATATTACTGGCCCCTCACCTATCCTAAAGACACTTCCTGAAGAGCAAATAGCTGCATTTTTCAGGAAAGAGGGAGAATTTTTTTAAAGGATTTATGTATTTGCTGATCATATCCTTGGTTTTTCTGTGGGTTCCTACTATGAAAATCACCCCAGCAGCAGTTTACATCCCATTGATTCTCCAAAGGGTTAATACAATGGCTCCACTGTGTCAGGGATTGCTGTCTTCAGGATATCAGAGGGGTATCTATTTTCTAATCAACAGAGAGAAATTTAAGCTGGATAAATCCTATTAATGCTGATGGGAGTTACATGCATTAATCCCTGACACAGGCTGTGGTGGGGGTGGAGAGGCAGGACTCCAGGGCAGAAGCAGATCTCTCAGGCTAATATTTGGAGGAGCAAATTAAAAAAAAAACAATATATATATATATATACACATACATATACATATACACACATGCATATAGATGTATATTCCTCTAGATAACTTTTTTTAACTCCAAATCCTTTTTTTTTTTTTAACGTGGTTCAGAAGAACCTCCTGTGGCCAATTGTGGGTTGAAGATAATTAGCCTTTAATTATCACCAGTTACATTTTCACCTGTTCCACTTGCAAATCCCCAGAACTTCTAGTTTTTCCAATTAGCTTCTTCATACCCCAACAACGGAGTATGGGGAAGTAGCCTTTCCCTTTGGGAACTAACCCTTTATCCACTAACCTTCCCAGCTTTATTTCAGCTTGCTAAGATTCCCTGGAGAAGATCAGCCTGGTATTTATATACACAGACACACATATACATATATGTGCATATATGTGCGTATATAAACATATACATATATATACACATATATTTGTGTATATATGTATGTGTGTATATATATTTTTTTTTCAGTAGTTATTTAGGAAGTATCAGATCAAATGTGTATTGCCTTATGGAGGAGATCAAACAGTTCCGTGTGGGAAAGATCATTTCTGGGTAAAAATAAATAAGTTTGAGTAGGGAGAAGGAAATCACTGAAATCAATAAAATCCATATTTTTAGTTGAAATAAAATATTTCTGCTTTTCTTGTCCAATAAATAGAAGTGGAATGGACCCAAGAGATTTAGTCAAAGCCTATTTTACAGCTGAGGAGACTGAGGCTTGGAGAGGTCAAGTGGCTTGTCCATCATCACACCAGTAATACAGAAGGGGGCTAGGATTTGAATGGAGGTTCCCTGGTGCCAATTCTAGCACGTCCCACTGTACCATGTTATTATATATGGATAAAAGACAAATGCCACCCTTTGAGAGTGGAATGAGATTTCCGTCTTAGATAAGGTTATTGTACTTTGTTTATTTTTGGTTTTGTTTGTAATCCCCTGTCAGAGTTTTGTAACTTACTCATTCTTGCAAGACACAGAAAGCCTGGCAGCTAATCTGACCTCTCAGAAAGCCGACTATTTGTGAAAATGCCTCCTGAGAAATGTAAAAAAAAATAATAATAATCAGGAGTCAGGTGAAAATCCCACTTTTGATAGGAGCCAGGAGAGGATGGAAACAGAGAAGATAAAGCTCAAAATGAGCCACTCCCTAGTTCAATTAAAAAGCAAAACCCAAAGGGAAAAGAAAAGGGGGAAAAACCACAAAGGTGGGGAATCTCCTACTGCAAACCTTTTGTGATTCTTTTCTCTACCCCCAAACCTGAGCACAGCCTAGAAAAATCTGTCCTAGCATGGTGGGCAATGCAGTTCTGGGAACACAAATTCATTAGGATGCAAATCGTTTAGCAGGGTGCAAATGACTTAACGATAGCATGTTCCAGGTTCCCAGAGTAAATAATTTCCATTTCCATTATGGCATAGGAAGAAAGTCCTCATAAATTGTCCTTGAAAATTACAGTACTGACTTAGGATTCTTTGACCTGAGGACACATTTTTTCTCTCACTGACTCACTTAAAAGCAAGTAAACAAAACAGGGTGGGACCCTCATATTGCTAGGGAAGAAACTAAGGACAGATGATATGAAGTAGTAACTCTGCTCCCCACTTAACCTAGGTGGGAGAAGGACCCAGATGTCCCAAGTCAGCAGCTTCTCACCAGTTTTCTTTCTGATTTTCTATGTTCAACCTTAGATGACTTAGATGAGAAATGATACTAGTCTTATAAATATAGACATATTTACAGAAATATAGACATTAAAATGCAATATAAGAAATATAAAGATAAACATATTAACATATAAATGTGTAACAAATAAATATAAACATATAAATATAAATAACATGACAATGACCCAATTCCTGCCTCCATGCTTGTTATCTTTTATGTATAAAATGTTTACAAGAATCATTTGTATATATAATAAAGATATCATTGACAAAAAGATGAAAATAGACTTTTATAGATGATTCCTATTATGTGTCACATGTTCATAGTCTTGCATGAGATTCCATTCTGTCTTTTGTTTATTATTTATAAAATAGAACTTTACTCAGTAGAGGAAGAAACTATTTTAAGGACTGTCCTCATCAATGTGTCTTTTGCTCATGATAATAGCATATTTGATTTCATGAAAGATTAACCAGAGCGATAACTTCATTTAACAATTTACTGATCACTCATATCAAGTGAAGCATAAACTATAGAGATATTTGAAAACAAAACATGTTCCAAAGTGTCACAGAATATATTCTTTTCTGTTCTTAGGTTGTTGTAATCATGTCTGATGTCTGATTCATTATGATTGCATTTAAGGTTTTTTTGGCAAAGATACTGGAGTGGTTTTCCATTTCCTTCTCCAGTTCATTTTATGGATGGGGAAACTGATGCAAATAGGGTTAAGTGACTTGTCTAGAGTCATATAGCTAGTATCTGAAGCTGAATGAAAGAAAGAGAGAGGAAAAGAAAGAAAGGGAAAGAAAGAAAGGGAAAGAAAGAAAGAAAGAAAGAAAGAAAGAAAGAAAGAAAGAAAGAAAGAAAGAAAGAAAGAAAGAAAGAAAGAAAGAAAGAAAGAAAGAAAGAA
>NC_058133.1:50491939-50532945 GCF_016433145.1 Gracilinanus agilis
GGAAGGAAGGAAGGAAGGAAGGAAGGAAGGAAGGAAGGAAGGAAGGAAGGAAGGAAGGAAGGAAGGAAGAAGAAAGAGAAATGGAAAAAAGGAAGGAAAGAGAAAGAAAGAAATTATTTAAACTGCAAAAAGCACTGCTAAGTGCTGTCAACGGAGAGGGAAAAAAAATGAAAAACCAAGTTCCTCTTTCAAAAAGTTCATATTCTAATAGGGAGAGATAACACATATATGATGTTCACCTACATGAAAGATGGGAAGATCTAGGGCACAGAGGTATAGAGACAAGAGAGAAGATAAAACATCTTTATTGTCATTTCCATTGATAAGAAACACATATTTCAGTCATTTAAATATTTGAATTTGCCAAGGACTTTGGTAAAGAGAACTTTCTTTTCTGGGTCTTCACTTCAGCAACTGAGGTTTCTGAGAAGGTGGGGACTACGTGCGGAGCCAAGGATTGCAGAAGATGGGATGGAAACAAGACCAGTGATTTGGCGGAGAGATGCTGTTGTCCTTTGAGCTTTCTGGCATAGGGTGTTGTACTCCCTCTACTAGAGTCAGAGGGAAGATGGTAGTCTAAGTAGGAGTAGCGGTTTGGTCCCCTGTGCAAAAGCCACCAGCTTCCTCTCTCTCTTAGGGTTCCCTGCCTATCAGTGCCATTTAGGCAGCTGATGAAGTGATTACCTCAAAATGTGAGGATCATAGATTTAAAGATGGAAGGGACCCTCAACATCATCAACATCAAACCTTTCATTTTATAATTCAGGAAACTGAATGTGAGTTCTTTACTTGAAATCACAGACAGTTCAAGTTTTGAACCTAATCTCATGCTCCTCTTTCTGCATCGACCTGATCACATATGAAAAAGCATGTAAAGGACTTTGCATAACAAAGCAATCGATCAATGAGAGTTAACATCATTACCATCATCATCATTTTTTGAAGTATTAGATCAAGAATCTTGTTAATATGGCATTTCCCCTTTGATAAAAAGATGTGATCCATTTTATTTAAAAAAAGAAACATATTATTGCAGCATCAAAGAAAGTGTCTCACAAACTTGGGAGAAAATAGAGCTCAATGCTCCATTCCTTTAGAGAAGGGAGGATTTAGCAAATATCACAAAGAACAAAGCCTGAGTATATGCCTTAATTACCCAGTTTTTGACATTTTCTCCTGGTGAGAAAAGGAGTGGAAGAGAAATTGTGTTTATGGGTGCTTCTCTAGCTCCCTTGCATCCTTCCTCATTTTGCATATATATAACAACACCAAAAGGTTCGATCCAACTTGAAAGTAAGCTAGAGGGAAAAGATAAAGTTGACAAGTATGATTTTGTGTCCATTTAAGAAATGTGCATCAGTGACTTCAGAGCGAAGAAGGATAAGTAAAGTGCCAATCCTTTTAAGGAATCTTTGATGCTTTCCACAAATGACCTCAGTGGGGACATTTTCTCCTGGAAATTGCATTCAACCATTCTTGTGGTCAACCAATTTGATATTCTGAAGAGATTTTAGATACCACTGAATTTGACTCTTAACACAATCAAAAATGTATTGCCTCTAAAGCAATTCTCCTCTAAGGAGAAGTTATCTAGCTTTTGCTTATATGGAGCATCATGTAGTGGGAAAAAAAGAGCTGAATATGGAGTTAAAGGTTGTAGAGTACTTTGTATAACAAAGTATTAGATTTGATTTGAATTCAAATTCTGATTCTGCTACCTGTGTGACCTTAGTAAAGTTACTTAAGGTCTATAAAATCCAGTTTTTTAACTGTTAAATGACAGGGTCCACATTAATGTCCCCTAAAACATCTTCCAAAACAAAATCTGTAATCTTGTTTCATGCAGTGATAAAGAATTCACTCATTAGATTGAAAAACAATTGCCTTTTTGGATAGCTTTAATAATTTTGAAGTTTTCCCTTATATCAAGCCATAAGAGGTAGGAATTTCCCTTTCAATCCCAGGCATTTTATTTTTATATATTTAAAATCATTTTTTTTAAAAAATCAGACTTTATCAGATTGCCAAAGGGCACCACCGCACATTCACAAAGTTTCCTTGTTTTAAGAAAAGGTGAAGAAGAAGTTGCTTAGATATGTTGTTGAAGGAAGTTTCTTCAACGGGGAGCTCTCTAAACCAGTGAAATGTCAGGTTTAGTCTCTCTTCCTCTTAAGCCAGTATTTACTTCATTCTAAAAATCCAATCCAGTGGTCCCAGTTTTTCCCTTGACAGCTACATATGCCTTCTCCCATAAGACAACCTTTCACATATTTTATGGTGTCTACCATGTCTCCTATTTTGCAAGGCTAACTGCCCCTAGATCCTTTAATCAATTCTCATGTGAAAATCCCTGGCAGAGTGCGTGACTGATGGCTCCTGCCTCTTGGCTTCAAAGCACATGCAGTACCCTGGTTCTAACAGAGCTATCCTTTCTGGGCATTGTTAAATGCCAGTTGGTCTGTCTGTCACTTTTGATTCCCAGAAACCAACAGCTTTACTGTATGCCATGGTTTTCTTTCACCAGTGTCTAGAACAGTAATCCTTAACTTGTTTAGTGATTCTCATGGATATTTCCATTAATCTCAAGGACTATTAGGACATTTTCAAAAATCTAATAAGAAATCAAAATAAGATAATCTAAATTTACAGGAAATTCCCAGTGTATCTCATTTAGAAGAGGTGCCATATATGAAGCTCCTAGACCTCATGTAGCCTGAAATACTCCAGAGCCACCTGAACCAGTTAAAAAGGTATTTGGAAATATTTAACAAAACAAATAAAAATACAATAAAACATAGATTATATTAACATTTCTCTCTCTATGTATATATATATAGAAATATATATATATTGATATAGTTTAATGATGATCATTTCTTTTTGAGTTTGACACCATTGCCATACAGGATTTGGAAGGGAGGAACATGGAAAAACAACAGGTTGACAAAATGTCAAGGTATCACATGTCCCTAAAACATGGAAATCAAGATAGTCTTTGAGTAACTAATGAAATCACAGGACTGCAGAGACTTCAGGGATCTTGTAGTCCAAACCCTACACAAAGCATAAATCTTGTCTGTGACATCCCTGACATCTCGTTCCCCAGTCCAAGACTGAAGAGCTCTGTTAATAGGGAAGTGATGACCCCCTAAAGCAGACTCTTCCATTTTTGGACAACACTAATTATGAAGACATTTTTCCTTATATTAAACTGCAGTTGGTTTCTCTGTAATTTTCACCAATTAGTCTTAGTATGCCCTTTAGGTCCAAGCAGAATGATAACTAACAGTTAAGTGTCACTTTTAAGTTTCCAATACCACTTATCATGTACTATTTTGTTTAAGCCTCACAACAACCTGGTGAAGCCAGTGCTTTAGGTCTGGTTATTTTAAAGAGAAAAACCCAAATAGAGAGAGATTGTGAGAGAACAAATCTACTCCTTCTACATGATATCTCAGCAAATATTTGAAGATTGAAATCAGACTCACTGCATTCCTCTCCTCCACCTCAAACATTTCTAACCCTTTTTTACTCTGCATCCCTTTGAATGAGTCTTTCCTAGTTCTATCTGAATCTAATCTATTCATCATGAAAGTGCCCAGATCCCAATCACATTCATGCACCACAATCTGTTTGACCCTTCCCCAATTTATGGGCATTCTCTTTGTTTACATTTCTTGCTACACTCTCAAATGGGGGCAATAGATATTATATTATACATTTTATATATATGTTAAAATATATATATTTTACTTAAGGTTTCCTTTCTTCTGTCTTTGATCCCTTTGGCACATACACCTCATGGTAGGTGGATAAAAGGGTATGCGTAATTTATTGATTTTTAGACTATAATTAAAAATGGTTTATTAGAGTGTTTGGAACAATTAATTTATAATTCTAGCACCAGTGCATTATGTGCCTTTCTACCCTTTGGTGTAAGCAATAACCTAACCTCTCATTAGCCCCATTCTGGCCCCCATTGCCCCATGCACATTAGAAAAGTTAAACAAGGATTTTTTTTTGTTTGTTTGTTTTTTGGGGGGGGTGGGAATCAAAACTGTCTGATATTTGGTTGATTCAGGGTAATGAGATTTGGTTCATCAGCTTGGCTTTCAGGGTATCTGATTACCAAAAAGAAGATCACCTGGGAAATAAGAAAGAAGAAAACACCTTTATTAAATGTCTACAAATATTAAAATATCTCATGTGATCCTCATAGCAATCCTGGTAAGTAGGTGTCATTCTCCCCATTTTATAGCAAAGAAAACAGAAGCAATCAGAAGTGGAGTGACTTATCTAGGATCACATAGCTAGTAAGTGTCTGAGCCTGAATGTGAATGGGGGTCTTCTGGACTCCAGGACACTATCCACTGAACCACTTAGCCACTTAGGGTGGGATGGGATTTGGAGAGTTTGAGCTTAAGAAAAGATATTCCAGGAAAGATGGCTGGCACTTGTGATATAAGAACGAGCCTGTATATTTATAGTATGGGATGGTGAGTTTAGGGAAGTGATTGCAATTCATTTAGGATAAATAGGATGAGGTCCTGGAATCAAACAGAAAAAAATATTGTCTTTAGAATAGCAAGAAATAGCAATACCTTGAACCCTCGTGGGGAGGGAAGTAATATAACTCAAACATTTAATAAAGCATTTTTTAGAAAATGTTGTGGGATGTATAAAATGTAGGCAATGGAAGGAGGTTAAGACTTTAAAACTATATTCACTGTCTATATATTGTTAGTCTGAGTCGACAATTTGTTGGTTTTTTAAAAATTTACTGTTTTGTTTCTATTCTTTTTTATTCACTGTTATAAAAGAGAGTTTAATGTAGATTGAGGAGTATCTATCTGACTATTAAGGAAATGAATGAAACAAAATAAAACAATTTTGAAAAGTAAAGAAAAGGATAAAAGAAAATAAAGAAAATTGAAAAGTAAAGAAAAAGGAAAAAAAAAGAAAATTCTATTTGAAGTCAAATACCATAGAGGAGTTGTTTGGCTTTATACAGATAAAAACATGGGAGATGACTATGCTTTTGTCTTTTCAATTATTCCTTTGACATAGAATATTTCTTGAAACGGTTCCCATGCATTAAGGCCATTGTGGCCAAATATGGAATGCCTGGAGCATTTTCCCAGTCCCTCATTCTACTCTGGACTTTCACTGTCAAAGATATGATATGCAAATGGTAAATGAGTCCCTTTTGATCCTTCCCATAAGAGTTCCAGATAGAATACTTTGCAGAAACAAGAAGAGAAAAACAGTTAAGACCTGTTTGAAACAAAAACATTTTTGTTCCCAATTTTTAAGCACTGTTTCATTCCAAATATAGTGACATTAGACTCACATCAAGCTTTGGTGAAATTGCACTCGTTCAAGTGTTTCATTTGGCTGGAACACAGGAGAGAATATAATTTACGGAGAAATGTTTCTCCTTGACTTCCTTATAAAATGGAGAATTCATTATCAGTAGAGAGGAGTAAAGTCCCCTTAGTAAGGCTAGAGATGGGTCTCTCTCACTGTTTTCCTTTAAGATTCCCTATTTCCCACCTGTGATCATGTGATAGCTTATAAATATTGTTCTGATTGGTGTGGAAGAAAAGGGTATTATTTTGTGATTTTGTAACTTGATCTTGACTGGAAGTTTTCAAATGAATTTCTGAGGGCTTTGTGCTGTTTCCCATCGACTACGCACTTTTAAAGAATATATTTGACAGCAAAGGAATAGTATGAAGTAGACCAAAAGATAAATCCTTTTTTGTTTTTTATATTGAAAAGAAATAATTTACATTGTCCATAGATTCCCCTTTATAGTGACTAGAATCATGGCTTCAAATATTTTATGATAAGATATGTACTTAATTATATTTTATATATATATTATATACAATTTCTCACATCTCTAATTAGTTGACTATTTATAGACATACAAACACAAAGAAAAAAAATTTGCACAATACTTATTATGCAAAGATGTTTTAAAATAATGTATTAACAGAAATTTGTTGATTCTAGAAATTTTAAGTTTGCAGTCACAATTTGGGAAATGTGAAATCTTGAGGAGAATTATGAATTCATTTTTCCTGCTTTTTTCCTTTCTTATTAAAACAAATATAACCATCAAGCCATCACAGATAGAGAAGAATCTGTATTTAGGTTAGTTCTTTGCAGAGGCATTTGACATGAGAAGTCAATGGATTTTTAGAAAAAGAAATAATTTGATAATTACATTTTGATGTAATTGATTTCCTTTGTAATCCTATATTTTATTTTATGCATTTAAAAATATTTTTCTGAGAAGACATCCTCATGCTTTACCAGACTGGCCAAAGGGTATATGGTGCAGAAAAAGTTAATAATCCCAGTTGTATATTGTTATGTCATATTTACAAGAAAGGAAGATAAAAATTATTCTTTCCATGATCATATAAAAATAAAGGTTAAGAACACCTGTTAGAGGCAAAAAAAGATAATTTAAAATTAAATTTAATTCACTTGGCCAGAAATTTATTAACTTCTTACTATGTGCCAGATACTTGTCTAGGTGTAGAAGATAGAAAAATAATAATAATAAAACCAAGCCCTGCCCTCAAGGAACTTATAGTTTACTGGGAACTAAAAAAATCATTTTGATGTGTGCACAGGGTTCAGTGTGTAGAAGGTATTTAATACTTGATTTTTGTTTATTTGCTATTCCGTTCTCATAACATCACTCTCCCATGTTAGTGCCTTTGTCTTATTGTCTTACATTTATCTTATTCATATTGGAAGGCTCTTCTTTCTCACCTCCATACCTTAGAATTTCTAACTTCCTTGAAGTTAGCTCAGAAGCCATCAGTTTTGGGGAAACTTTCCTGGTCCCTGAACACCCAAAGCAAGTTCCTTTAACTTGCTTTATATGTGTTCTGGATCCCACTGGCAGTCTGAAAACTATAGACAAACCTACAGAAAAAAGCTCAGAATTTCTTTAAACGTATAAAGTAAAATAACATGATTTCAAGGGTTACAAACTGTATATCTGTGTATATATCTATCTATCCACCCATTCATCTATCTATCTATCTATCTATCTATCTATCTATCTATCTATCTATCTATCTATCTGTCTATCTGTCTATCTATCTATCTGTGTTCCTATCCATCCATCCATCCATCCATCCATCCATCCATCCATCTGCCTGTCTGTCTATCTCTCTCTGTCTCACTATCTAAAAATTTAAGTTTCTGAACCCCAAGTTAAGAACTCCTGATTTTACTCTAACTCTCTCTTTTGGAGGGGAGAAAGAAAGGAAGTAATTTAACCAGAATCATATACATAAAGAATAAGAATGGTTACATATGATAAGAATAAAAGCACATACAATAAAAACAATGTAAATTGAAAGAACAACATTAATGAACCTGAATGCTCTAGAATTATATTGCAATGGTCAAAGAGCTCTTAGTAGATGCAAATGATGATGGGTTACTATTTGCTCAATATGTGATTTAGTTTAGCTGACTTGTCTCTTTATTCCCACCTCCTAACATAAAACTTCCCCTCTCCCTCCAACCTCTATTATGTTCTTATTTATTAGGGACAAATCTTTGGAAGGAATTAGGCAAGGTGGAAGAGGTAGATATATTAAGATATGTAGGTGACATATAAAGGAAAGATATTAATAAAATTTGCTAGAGGAGTGTTTTGATTCTCTTATGCAAGGGACATTTTAGAATTGGGAAAACTGAGCCTCAGAGAGTTTGAGTAAATTATCTATATGCATAAAGGCAGTAATAGAATTTGAAGCCAGATTACCTCACCTCAAGTGCAAGAAGGCTTTACCTTACAAAGCACTAACTGTTTAAACCTATTTAAAATGACCAATGACCAATTCCTAAGCATGAATTAGGAAGCTTAAACATCTAGAAGAACAACTGGTTGAGTTTAAAAAATGGACTTTCTCTCCCCCCTAATGAATGGCTTATTTGTCTCAATCCCCCCACCAAAATGAGTGTATGAAGACTCTCATTCCTGATCTTATCCTTTTGACAGCCTTTATCCACCTCTTTTTCATCCAGTGTTCATTTCTTGAATTCTGTTTTTGCCACTTATTCAAGGACCCCATTATAATCCATTTGAAAGAATGTTGGGATTAAAGTTAGAAGACAGAGATTTGAAACCCAACTCTGCCGTTTTGATGAGGGTAACTATGGGTAATTAGTTGGCCTCTCTAGATCTTAGTTTTTTCAACTGTAAAATGAATGGAGTGAACT
Source organism: Gracilinanus agilis (assembly GCF_016433145.1). Lineage (NCBI taxonomy): Eukaryota > Metazoa > Chordata > Mammalia > Didelphimorphia > Didelphidae > Gracilinanus > Gracilinanus agilis. The sequence continues at coordinate 50,500,196 of NC_058133.1, forward strand.
AGGTAACCTCTTATGTCTCTTTTAGCTCTATTCAATGATCCCATAAACTTCCTATTCCTGGAAAACTCTCATGCTAATGATACAATCTGCCCTTCTTAAATATCCAATTAGCTAACTTGATAAACGAATCTAGGATAATATATTAATGGTATAATTGCTTTCCCATCCAAAGTAAAAGATTTTAGATTTTGACCATGAACTTTTGGTGGCAACACCATAATACAAAGAAGTACTTATTATGGTGGGAACTTTAAGTATTGTGCCAAATCTGTGGCAAAATAGTTTTGAATATAAAGGGCTGTTGTAACCCCTATTTAGTCAACTGACTATTCCACAAAAGTAGACCAGGTGTCAAATACTTCCCAGGAGATATGAAATTGTGACAGAGTATTTCAAAACATATCTATCCAAAATCATAAGTAAGATGGGCGATTTTAGTTTTGCTGTAATGTATCAAAATTTAGAGAATTCTGGAAGCATTATGGAAGCAACTTAGTACCTAGCAAGGAAGAAGCATTAGTTAAAATAGAAAAATTATGAGATGACACATTTCCTTCCCCCTCACCTCCAAAGCTGGGCAGTTGAGTGATAAGCCCAACCAGCCTTCTTCTTCTCTTCTTCTGCTCTAGCAGTGACCTTGTGTCACAAATTCTTTCAAAATGTACAACTGATTCTCTTTCCTCTGTATCTGGGAATATTCTAGGATCTCTCTTTACCCATTGAATTTGTCTTTTAGTTGATTAGAAGGCTTATTCAGGTCTATGATCTAGAAATATTTTGTACTGCTTGTCTTGGGCACAAAAAGTTGTTAAAGTTTTGGGAGCTATCAATTGGAAAAGGTCTGCTAAGTAACTGCTTACAGAAGGCTTTTGGAGGAAGCAGCCAAAATAATAGAATAAAATATATCATTTTCAAATAATCTTTTTTTTGTAGTGGGAAATTGAAGGAGGGCTCCTTCCAAATATATTACACTGGATTACAGTCAAAAGATACCCCTTTGCTCAAAAAAAAAAAAAAGCAAAATTTGTAAACTGAAACAAAGAATGGTCAATTTATTTTATAGTAAGATAGATCATGTGCACACATGGGCCAAATACTGTACATTTTTCAAAACTGAAAATAAAGTAAATCCTTTTATATTCTGATTAATCAAATCAATCTGACTTTTTTTCTTCAACTGGCTCCTTAATAGTAATTTTCCTTTTCTTTATTGTTTCCACTGGACAAGGATCAACATAATATAATGGATAGAGAGCCAGTCTTAAAATCAGGAAGGCTTAGTTCAAGACCTGTCCTTGTCACATACACTGCTTGTGACCCTGGACCATAACTTCTCATTCCTCTAGGCAACTCTGTAAAACACTGTAAGTGTGAGGAAATGTGCTTTCGAAGAAGTTTCTAAACACTGAATTAAAAAATTTAAAAAGGCGTTTCCTTACTTGGGAGTCCTCTATACCTATATTATCACTAAGTCATTTCCTATCTTTATATCAACCAACAATATTGTCTCCTCTGATTCTTTGTGTCCCCATTCGGGGTTTTCTTGACAGAGATACTGGAATGATTTACCCTCCCTTTCCTTTTCCATCTCATTTTACAGATGAGGAAACTGAGGCGAACAGGATTGGGACTTGCCCAGAGTCATACAATTAGTAAGTGTCTGAAACAGGTTTGGATTTCTGGTCTTCCTGGTGCTCTTTCCACAGCACTACCTAACTCCTTTATCTTTTTGGATCACCTTTAATAACCAGTTGTTATATCTTCAAGCACTGAGAAAAAAGGGGCTGGACCATCCCAGGCCTTAGGATGCCAAATCAAAGTACTTGAAAGTCATTAAAATTGGTGCTGTTTTGAACTGAGTAAAAATCATGCCAAATCAGACCTCCCTCCCAACTGGCACAGAATATTGAATTTAGGCTATTTCTGTCTTCACGGTTAAATTCCCTGAAAGAATGTGTCATTCTTTCATGCAAATTTTCCTGCTTGCTACTATGGAGGTTTTGTTTTCCTCTTTTTGAAAGTCCTGAAAAATAATGCACAAATGACAGTGTTTTCAAAGGCAAGGAATGGTTTGGGCTCTTCTCAGAAGATCTCAAGAGGGATAATGTATAGTTACCTTAACCCTTGCCAATCAATAAGTTGGAGGCCATTTTATTTTATTTTTATTTTTTGGTCACTTTGGGCGACTAAATCAATAGTTGAGGAATAGTAGGGTGAGATAATGGGAAACATCTGAGTTCAGATAATGAAATTCTTTTAGAAAGCACTTATATACATACATTGTGCATAAGCCTGATGGGTCATTGTTTCCGCTTATTTAAAATGGGAAAAAGGGGTTGGTCTAGGCAATGTCCAGTTATAGGTTTATGAGTTTTATGATTTCTGGAACCATGTGAATACCTTTATTTTAAAAAAATGATTTATGAATAACGCCTACCAGTGAAAGATGCAGCAGTATTTGTTATGCTCACAAGTAAGATTAATTTTATTGTTTTGGTCCAGACCTGTGCTTTTATCTTTATATGGAATTTTGGGTATGGTAGTTCCCTGGAGGCATGGATGTATTTCATCAGTAAGTCTTAGAGAATTGTCTGGGGCACTAGGATGTTAGGTGATTTAACTCAGGATATTGGTATATATTTTCCCAGGACTATAGATTTAGACCCAGAAAGGTACGCTAGAAGTCTTTTGGTTTAATCCATTCATTTTAAAGATGAAGAAACTGAAGCCTGGTTAGCTGATGTGCCTTGCTCAAAGTCCTACAAGTAGAGGTGGCAGGTTCAGAATTTGAACCCATTTCATCTGAGTTCAAAGCCAGTGAGCAAACCATGGCACCATATCATTTCCCAGCTGATGACTGTCTGATGATGGCTCCAATAAAACACCTCTATTATATTCAGGTGCCCAACTGCCCAGAGACATGTAAATGGTCATGCTCAGGAATTTGATTTCCATTTTAACATGCCCTTAGTCTTGTTTTCCATTAATGTATCTACTTTGACATCACTTAGAATAAGACATCATTCCCTTTCTCAACACAGTGTGATTCTTTTGTTGCATAGCTTCATCACCTAGATATTATTTAAATAACAGATTTTTCTGCCCTCATCTGAGAAGCCCTTTAGTTCCTCCATTACCTTTGTTTGTTTGTTAAAGAAAATGGCAATATAATATAAAGTTTACTCTCCTACAACAAATCCTGAAAGTGTATTTATTTTGAATTTATGCATGGGGAAAAACATACGCATTAATGTTGAAAGTAATAATTAAGTTGCCTTTATTCTATCTACTAACTCGGCCTAATTATAAATAAAGACAAACAAGTGCAACATAAAAAAACCACATTTATTCCTTTTTAATGGACTTTTAAGTCAGTTTCTCAAATTGTTGATGAATGTAATAAAATTAAATTAAATTAAAAGAAATGTCAAGAAGAAAACAAATTTAAAAATTAACAAAGCCCACAATAAATTTGCAATTACATGTCCATTAAAGGTTTTAAAGAGGGTTAATTTTAGCCCAGAAAGGATCAACACGATTGGTGCTTCGGCAGGAACAATTATTATCATTGCAAATTACTTAAACTATTAAGCGGAGAATAATTCAGAAATATCATTAGCAGTCAAATTACGGGAAAAAACTTGTTTTCTTTCCCTCTTTGTTTAATTTAAACTTAATGTCTGCTTATTCTCACACAAGCAGAAAATGCTGATAAATAATTCCAGAGCATGCCTAAACATCTCCCTTCACAGCTAGCTTCTAATTTGTTCTCTGGAGACCCTTCTTGGGAGCTGAATAAAATATTTTCATTTATTCGAGGAGAGCCTCCACCACCATACGTTTCTAATCTCCTGTTGCTCGGTAATGCCTCTAGATGAGGTCTTCAGCAAATCATTAGACTTGTTCAATAACAACGCTACAAAGCACCAGAGATTTGCCGTTAGTGAAACAAAGAAGTTTTTCAAACAGGGAATGGGGAAAAAGGAAAGGGGAGGGGAGAAAAAAAAACTTTAATAAGCTAACTTGAGTTTCTAGGGCAAGTTGCAGAGATTATTTAACATTTTCAACTTTCTGGCAGTCACAGTAGGAGGAGATTTTCAATGTGCGGTGTCAGAATTCTTAGAAAGGCCACGCTTTAAAGGCCTTAGAAACCCAGCCTGTGATATTGCTTTGCTGATAGAATTCGGTAGCGGGGCTCAGTCACTTGGCCATGTCTAAAAGGTGGCCTCAGACATGGAACAGCTCTCACAGCAGCTCTCCAACTGTTTGAAACGTTTGTCAAGAAATTGAGTTTTTTCTTCTCTCTCTTTTTTTTAAAAAAAAATTAAATGTTGCAATGATCAGATAATGAAAATGGCTTTAGAGAAAGCATCTCCATTCATCAAGATATGATTTGATGAAAGGAAATTAAAGGCTTGTAACAATTAATCTTCCTTTCTTTATAGGATTGGAATCGGTGATAATTTATGCCATGTGAGCCTGGTGCCAATTAATGGCCAAAATCAAGAGTAATCAAGTGATTTTTTTTAATATATAATGGTATTAGGAGGTGGAATCTGCCCAGGCAATGGAAGTAGCTAGAGAAAGAGGAGGGGATAAAATCCCAGGAGAGAGAAGGGGGTAGGGAGTGACTCATGCTGTCTGACAGGCCATCAGTCTTGTTTTGTTGTTGGTTTATTACATTTTTTATATTAAAAAAAAACACCTTACTCTGAAAAAGTTTTGTTGGTTTTGGTGTTCAGTGTCAAAGTTTTCTTGTACAGAGGAGGTAAGGATGAATGAGGCAGACAGAGATACAGATGGAGGTACTTAGAAGAGTTATTTGCTGTATTCCCAGAAGGACAGCCAACCCTTGCTGGTGATTAGGCAATTGCAGGGGCTAAGTGAAAGCATCCCCTTACCACTACCACCATTTAAGGGGTAATGAAGGAAGAGGTCCAAAATGAAATAACAGAAAAAATAATAATGGCCACTTATTTAGCACTTTAAGTTTGGAAAACAGACATATTAGTGTCGTGGGCAGAGTTTTTGACTTGGAATCAGAAAGATGAACTCATACTCTGCCTGGCTGTCCATTAGTTCTGTGACTGAGAAAAATATTTATTCTCTCTAACCTTCACTTTCCACATCTGTTAAATGAGGATAATACAATGTATGCCTTGGAGGGTTGTTATAAGAATTAATTAATATAGGCAAAAGTTGTTTTTGGTTTTGTTTTTTAAATCCAAAGTACTATATCCATGTGAGCCAGTATTATTGCCCTCCTTTAATCCTAATGGTTCTGTGAGGGAGGCACATATGCTAAGATTATCCTGATTTTACAGATGATTGTTGCTAAAGCATAGGCAAACTACGTATTCCCCTTTTCTACTCATTCCCCGCTTTATAGAAGAGTGAACAGAACCATAGGGAGATCTCTAGTGCATTGACTAGGATCACTTCAATCCAATCTAATAAGCATTTAGTAAATGCCTATGGCATGCTAGGCACTCTTCTCAGCCCTGGGGATATAATTAATAAAAAAGAAAGATAGTTCCTGCTCTTTAAAAGCTTACACTCTGAATGGGGACATTACATTAAAAAATGACGGGAAAGCAGGGGGTGGGGGACAGAAGACAGCATCCTTACAGGGGAAGAGGTGAAAGAAAACTATCTGCCTTTGATCTGTTTAACACTTTATTTGAAGAAAAAACCCTAGGCTGAAATTAACTACCCAGCTAAACCCTGAATCTTCTAAGATTCAAAGTTTCCTCCTTGGTGGGGGATTGGTTCTTAAATAGACCAATCGTGTGCCTGGAAGTGTTGGGAGGGGCATGGCCCCACCCTAGCACGGGATTGGTCCAATTCAAGACCAATCCCATGCCAGGAAGTAGGGAGCGTGGTCCCTCCCCCAGCACGGGATTGATCCATTCAAGACCAATCCCAAGTCAAGAAGTAAGGGGGAGGGAGCCCTGGGGCATATTGGGGGATGGAGTTTCCCTGACTAAGACACTTTCAAAACTCAAACAGGACATCTTGTTCCATGGAGTGGGAACCAAGTTGGGCAGCAGATGCAAAGAGGAGTCCCAAAAGGAAGGCATTGGGAGATGTTTGGTTCATTCTCTACTCTCCAATGCAATAATTGAAGGGGAACGGAGTCTGGGGTGTGTGGAGTCAATTAAGTCTTTAGTGATTATACAACTATTTAGAAACAGATGATGTATTTGAATTTGTGGGTTAAGAGATTTTAACTCTTATGCCTAGAGTTAAATAGTGAAAAAGTGTCCGAAAAAATAATCGGAACCCATTTCTTTCATGAATGATCCCACAGTCTTTCTACTATACCAATTTTACTTTAATATAGACCAGTGGTTCTCAAACATTTTGGTCTCAGGACCTATTTACACTTTTAAAAATAAGTGAGAGCCCTGAAGAGCTCATGTTTATGTGTATTAGAAATTAAAAGGTTTTATTTTTTATAAATTGTCTTGATCTCATGGACCACTGAAAGGATTACACGGACCTCCCAGGAGTTCCTGGACCACACTTTGAGAATCACTGGTATGGGACAAAGGAGAGATTGTGTCAGAAATTGGGGTTCCACAGAATCCCAAAAATCTATGAAAACTAGGGACCAGAGAAGAGATTTTGAGATAGAGAATTTCACATAACATTAAGGCAAGCTAACTAGGAGCTTGGAGAGGATAATAGTTTGATACAGTCTGCTTCACTAAACTTTGTTTTTATGGTGTAGACACATGTTCCCTATCCTCCCAAGGTTCATGGCTGTATTTCTAAAGCAGCAGGATTTCCATGCAACTTTACAGATATTTATATGAATAAATCTACTAGTCAGAGTGGCCCAGTGGAAAGAGAACCCTGGCTTTAGAAAAAAGAACCAAGTTTCAGGTCCTCACACTAGCATCCCCTGGCTATGTGACCCTGAAAAAGTCACTTGACTCAAAATGCCTCAGGCAACAACTATGTGAGACTGGTAGAAGTAATTCCTTGTTTGGAGATCCTAATACCAATAAAACACAGGTTCAGGTAAATGATGATAACTACAATAACAACAATAGTGCCAGACCCTGTCTGAGGACAAAAAGAGAAAATAAAACAAAAACAACAATGACAATCAAAAAAAAAAAACCCAATATCTATCCTACAGAAGCTTGCATTCTGCTACAGAGAGCTTAGATAATTGTCATTAAAAAAGCACAACTAATCCTTTTCCTCTCAAAGGCCTAAAGACAAGAAACTTGCCTTCCTACTTTTCTACACTGTGCCAAAAATGGTTTTGTTTAGTTCCATTATTTCGGTTGCATTTGAATATTCTTTCTTGATCTAAAAGCTGTGAATTGCACATTTCAGTTGGGAAAGGGGGATTCTGATTATAAATTCTCTTCTTTCAGAACCCCTTACCTTCATCTTAATTTCTAGCCCCCCCTTTTTTTTTTCAGATAGATGTGGTCTTAAGAACTTCCTCACTTTCTTCCTTCACCTGGGATATGTTTTCTTAAAGATCTGAAGTAGAATTAAAAGAAGAGCTGAGCATGAAGGTGACACTTCACGGAGAAAGGCTGGTTTTATCATTAGCCAATTCCTGTCACCATTTTAATAGTTAACTTTGGAAGCTAAGAGCAGCTGACATCCAATATCATGCTTGGGTTCTGGGTTCCCAGCTAAGCAAAGCTGGCATTGCACAATTTAGGATATTTTTAGACTCAAAATAAAAATTGAACTTACTGAGTGTACAAAACCACATGCATTTGGGCTAAAACCCAGACATTTCCGAGGAGAATTAGACTATATGGCCTTTGTACTTAACAATGCTTCCCTTTTTGGCAGGTCATTTATCACCTCTAGCCTTAACCTTTTTTGTTCCTCTCACCTTAAGCAACATTAGCCTTGGTCAGTAGCCGGATGGAGACCTTATGGAAATTCTTGGCAAAGTAGATCCTGGGATTCAGTTAGTGACTCTTTTATTAACCTGAATAATATCAATGTAACAACAGGGGAGACACTGCCTGGCTGGCTTCTTGGAAGCAGAATTGATGAGGAAATACAAAGCCAAGTTTCCGACCCTTTCACTTTAGAGAATATAGGATCATAGATCTAAAGCTGGAAGGGATTTGGAAATCATCTAATCCAATTTCCTCAATTTTATAGAGGGGAAACTGAGGCAGAGAGAGAGTAAGCCATTTCCCAAAAGTAACAAATACTCTATATAGTTAGTATTGAAAACCCAGTCTTTGATGACAAATTAGCCCACTTCCCCCCCCCCCCAATTGGTCTATTCTTCCTATCTCAGGGCATTTTATCTCTCATAGTCATATCCTGAATAAAGTTATCCCACTAGTAATAATAATGATAATGTATTATAAATGAACTCTGGACTTACTGTGTAAGAGTCAGGTCTATTACAATCCCTCACCCCAAATTCTCTAGTATACTGAAGGAGATGCGAAGTCTCTTCTTTCTGTTTGGCTAAAGTCCCTACCAATTGTGTTCCCCCATTTTGGGGCCCCAGGGACTATCAACCCAGTTCCATTTATCTCGTTCACTTCAGAGTTAATTTAACAAACATTTACTTCACAGATAAAATAAGAACAAATATTGAAGCGTTTCTCCCAAACCTCAGAGGCATAACCCTCCCTCTGCCCCATACTATCATAGACATTGGGAAGGGGAAGAGGATTAAATTTAGCTTAGTTCAGTTCCTATAAGACGGAAGCCTTACCAGGTTCAAGACTAAAACCTTCGGTTAACATTTCCAGACTCCTACTCTTCAGGGCTTTACTGCTGGTATGTTTGCAACAACTGGCTTGGATTCCCAGATTCCCAAATCTCTGTAATTTGAGTTTCCAAGTTGGAGGTGCTTCTCCCTGCACCTATAATTGAACAGAATGATTGAAAATATCAAAACCTAGACCCATTTCTCAGGTTCCCATGGCCTAAAGGGAGGTACAAGGCAGAGCAAGAAGAGGTGTCCTATTGGCCTTTCCACCTTCCTTCATGGTTTCATCTGTTTTGTGTAAAGTAGTTCTTCATCCTTGGACCTGTAAGCAGAGAAAACCAAGTCAGTGCTATATATATATATATATATATATATATATATATATATATATATATATATATATATATATATATCAGAAAAATAGTGGCTATTACAAAATACCTGTTCAAGAGCCACCCAGGCTTTGTTTGAAGATCTCACACAAGGCAGCCAACACAGTTCTTTCCACCATACGCTGGATTTCAGAGACTTGTTTCTCCCACTTGGGAGAAAACTCTGTTGCCATTTAGACTATGCCATTCAGTAAGAAGAACTGCATAAACTACATAACTTGCAAGTAGTAACCCAGTCTTTGAATGAAGATCCTTTAAGGAGAAGGAACCCATTCCTTCCAGAAGCAACCCATTTCACTACTGGACAGCTCCTATTGTTAAGAAGCTTTTCCTGACATCAAAACTAAATTATCCTTTAACAACTGCTACTTATTGCTCCTAGTTCTGATGGTTAAGGTCAAAAAGAATAAATCTGATCTAATAAATCTAATAAAACCATGTTTCGTGTAATTGAAGACCCTAAGTCTTCCCTGTAAATCCTGGGAATGGATTGAGATGAGAAATGGGGTTAGGGAATGGACATAAAGAATCAGTTGATCTAATCCTTGCCCCCAAGGAACTCACCCATGCTTGTTATCTTTTATTGGTAAAATATTTAGAAAAATAATTTGTATATTTAGTAAAGATATCATTGATGAAAAAATATGAAAATAGTTAAGACTTTTATAGATGATTCCTATCATGAGTCACATATTCATAGTCTTGCTTAAGATTCCATTCTGCCTTTTGCTTATTTTTTATAAAATAGAACTTTACTCAATAAAGGAACAATTTTAATAACTGTCCTTATCAATGTGTCTTTTGCTCATGATAATAGCATATTAGATTTCATGAAAGATTTAACCACAGAGATAACTTTATTTAACAACGTACTGATCACTCATATCAAATGAAGCATAAACTGTAGAGATATTTGAAAACAAAACATGTTCCACAGTGTCACAGAATACATCCTTTTCTGTTCTTTAGTTGTTGCAGTCATGTCTAATTCATTATGATCCCATTTGGGGTTTTCTTGGCAAAGATACTGGAGTGATTTTCCATTTCCTTCTCCAATTCACTTTACAAATGAGGAAACTGAAGCAAATAGGGTTAAGTGACTTGTCTAGAGTCATGCAGCTAGTTTCTGGGGCTGAATTTTAATTCAGTCTTCTTGTCTCTAAGCTCCGTGATCTATCCACTACACTACCTAGCTACCAGTACATCCTTTGTAAAGTCTAAATAGTGGCAGGATTCCTTACTAATAGAGAAGTTTAACAGATGTTCCTCTATATGGACAAAAATATGGTGATGGCATTGAAATCTAAAATACTACATGGTCTACTTAATGACAGTCAAATTGTTTGACTGAGGCATTTACACTTAGAAACTAAAAGTGGATAAACAATGCGTATGTATCCAATGATATGTGGGGAGACAGGAAATCCATCAAGTTAGGCCATGAACAAATTTTATTTGATAAGGTACTATAGATGGAAAATGGGCTTGGTCTAGAATTAAAGAGGAGGAGAAGATGATATAGATCCTATCTGTACAAATTCACATGCTTTTGAAGATTTCAAGCAGAAGGACTCTCAAGCTAATCCTGAGCATATATGACATTTAAAATGTTAAACTGATTGTTAGATAAGATTTTAATGGTGATTAAAGAATTTTTCTTTATATATTAAAATAACGGAGCTTCTCTTTTATGCAGTTTTGATACTATTCAAAATGGAAATCTATGAATGACAACATTTTTAGCTACAGTGATTATATCATTGAATTTTTCTCCGAATGTTTCTTTTAATGATGGCTAATACTTGCCATGAAAGCCTAAGTGTTTTAACATGAGTATTCCCTCTTGCTAGAAACAGTGTGCTACAATGAATAGAGGACTGGCCTTATAATAAAGAAGACCTGGGTTCAAGTCTTGATTCTGATGCATACTGGCTGTATGACTTTGGATTAATCATAACCCTGCACAATGGCATAGGTAATGTTTCAGAGATGTCAATTTGAATTGGTAGAAAAAATTCTATATTGGTCATTGCTCCCTACACTGACTAAATCATAGGTCCAATAATAAAAAAATTTATCCCAGTTATTCATCGAGCCTTCAATGAACTTATTATCTCACTGATATAGATAGGCTATTCATTGATGTAGATCACAGACCCTTCGTATTTCTCAACTTGTGTGACACTTGCCTATGTTCCCCCCAAAATCTACCATGGAAGTTTCAGGGGGCTATTCTATATACTGGTGATGCTAGGAGTGTAATGCCACATTGATATGGCACCTTTCTTGGTCAATCATTTACTTGTCAACAATCTTTGAGATAGATTGTGATAGAATTATTATTTACATTTTATAGTAAAAAGCCCGAGGCCGAGGAGGTTGAGTGATTTTGCCAATGTCACAAGAGAACAAGATTTAGAAAGGGGACTTGAAATTTCAAAATAAGCATACTGCCATCCTGAATTAGGTAAATCATTTGATTGTGAAGTCCTTGAGGGCAAGGGTTGACTTTTTTAAAAACCCTTACCTTCCATCTTAGAATCAATACTTTGTATTGGCTCTAAGGCAGAAGAGTGGTAAGGGTAGGCAATGGGGGTTAAGTGACTTGGCCAGGATCACAAAGCTAGGAAGTGTCTGAATTCAGACTTGAACCCAGGACATCTATCTCTGTGCCTGGCTTTCAAACCACAGAGACACCTAGCAGTCCCCCCCGCAAGGGTTGGTTTTTGCTCCCTTTTGTGTCCCCAGAACATCCTAGTGTATCATTTTTTTCAGAAGCAAGCCCTTACACATACATCTTTTAAGTATTCTTACAGTTTACTTCCCACTACATACTTTAGGATCTGGCAACATCATCTTTCTTGTTGGGCTTGAAAAAAATACTCCAACCAGGTACCTTTTCAAAGGCTAGCCTCTATAATGGAATATGCTCCCTCCTCACTCACCTCCTGGCTTCTCTGGCTTCCTTCAGGACTCTGTTCCTAACCCACATTCTGCAGAAATCCATTCTTTTGTGCCTCTTTAACTTTGCTGCTCTCTGAGACCAACTTCCTTCTACTATCTATGTCTCTTGTATACACATGGTTATGTGCATTAAAATGTGAGCCCCTTGAGGGAAGGACCATGAAATAACTATTGTCAGTACTTAGAACAGTGCCTAGCACATTGAAAACATTTAATAAGCATTTCTTACCTTGACTGCAGTCAGTAATTAGTGATAGCATTCAATCTATACATATAAATATATATTTTCCTTTCAAATAGGTTTAGTCTATATTAAGTGAATATTCAGATAGTGAATATTCAGATCAGTTTGCTTTGGACATATCAACAAGTTGGAACTGGGAGAGGAAAAGGATTGATAAAGTTGAACATACTTGGAGGAGTGCGACCACAATAATTAGATGATCAATTGGTTAAAAGAACAGAGTATGTTTGACTGGAGAACACTTTGTAAGGATCTGAGATCTGTATTCAGGTATTTAAATGATTATCATGTGAAAGAGATTGGAATAGTTTCTGATGGCCTCAAGTATATTAAGAAAAAATACCCAAATTTCAGAGAGGCATAGACAAGCTTAATATTAAAAGCAAAACAAAAACAAAAACATAACAAAACAAACAAACAAAAAAACATACAAGCACAAACAAACAAGCCCTTCTTAATTAGACCCAACTCAGAGTAGACTGGGCTGCCTTCTCCAGAAGTTGTCTTTCTTCTGCTCCTGGTGTTCAGATGAGTACCAAATGATGACTTAGGAGTGTTAAGATTCTTGACAAAGGGTGGGGTTAGCGATTTCCAAATTCTTTCTCTTCTACCTCTGGGAGTCTTTAGAACATTGATCGAATAAAAGGAGGCCCCCTATAGAGACCATAATAAAAACAAAGAGCTCAAAGTAATGCCAGAAAGCTTCTGCCCAAAGTTTGACAATGGCAATGATGGATATCAGATAGATAAATAGATAGATAGATAGATAGATAGATAGATAGATAGATAGATAGATAGATAGATAGATAGATAGATATTCAGGCTTCATTAGAAGCTCAGAACACAACATTGTTAAATAACATCTTCTCACCTTGTTCAGAAACAGGTTTGAAATGTGAATTTTACCTATTGGCTAAATTGTAAACCATAAAGTTTGGGGCAAGATCTCTTTATGGCAGAGAAGTAGTGAATTCAGGTTTATAATTTAAACTGGTCGAACTCCAGGAGTTTTATGAGCAAAGGAAAGCATTGACAATTGGTGTAGAGATCCAGGAATCTTTAAAGTGCCTAAAAATGTATTCCTTTAAATCTTGCTTTATTTGGTATTTTATTGGGTTACTTATAAATTAATACATCACACATATAGATCATTTTAAAATTTAATTTAAATGTTTTTCCAGATGACATGTTGATACAATTTTAATAATCATTTTTATACATTTAAATATTGAAGGAACTTTAGAAGTTATCTAGTCTAACCCCATGATATACATATAATGAAACAAAGGCCAGAGAAGATAAATGATATGTCTCAAATCATAGGTAATAAGTGACAAAGCTAGAATGTGAACCTGTTCCCTCTGATTTCAAACCCATTACTCAATAGAGTTCCTTATAGTTTTCCTTTTTTCTAATAAAGTTTTAATTATTCATAATGAAGACATTTATGTCAGCAGAAAGGCATTTATATGTAGTAGAAAGAAAATTCAATTTGTCTTCCAATCTTGGACCCACTACTTACTAGTCCTTCTAATTACTATGTGATTGTGTAAAGAAAATTAGCTTCACTGACCCTCAGTAATTCCGTCTATAAAATGGAGACAACACACTTGCACAGCCTACTTCCAAGAACAATTTTGTTAAGTTTAATAGGCTATAAGCACTAATTAACGATGAACGATGTTTTATCTTAAATCAGTGTATCATAACTCTAAGGTGAACAGAATCTCAGAGGAAATGCAGTTCATCTTAAACTCTGAAAAGTTACATGGCCTGTCCAAGATGATACAACTAATTTTGTTTGTTGAAGAGCCAAGGACTGAGTATTAACAAACTCACTAAAAATCAGTTATTATCTAGTCCCACTTTTGAATAACGACCTATAATTCTGGTCTCAGAGCTATCACATTCATAGGAGCATCGGATTTAGAGCTCATAGGATTTAAAGCGTCAACTAGTTCAAACATCACATTTTATAGATTGAAGAAACGGAACTAGAGAAATCAAGTGAGTTTTCGCTTACATTAAAAATGTAAATACATTCAGTTCTGCTCTAACATGGTATATACATTCCCCAAAACCATCCTACTATGCAAAAGCATACCACAAAAAACAAAGAACTTATGAAAAAAAGAGCTAGGCATACATCATGTATAATAAATGACATAAAAAAGATGGGAACCTAATAAAAGGCAGTACAGCTTTATACGTTAAACTGTTTGAAAAATACATAAATATAACAATGGTGGAGGTGATTGAAGCATTGGGGTGCTGCTCAAACTAGGCCTTGCTCCCATGGGCCCAGGAATGGCGAAATTGAAAAATTCAGTGAGAAGACTTCAGTAAACCATAACAGGTTGGAGAAAGAGGGTAGTTGTTGAATATGGAGAAGTGGGGCGGGGAGGAAGTGTATGAGTACACACTAGCCCTCCTCCATCTTTGGAACTTTACCTTGAAAAATATTTAAAATTTGCTCATGGAATGTGGAAGTAGAATGACAATAGTTGCATGTTGAGAGTTATTCTGAAGTTTTCTGAATTCTTGCTATAAATAAATGGCACATAAGGAAACCTGAAATTCATGTTATGCTTGAATTGTTCACTAATATATTATTCACATTGAACAATACATATTTTCAAAACAATTATTGCAACAGAATTGACTTAAATAGAAGCACTACATTCAGTCAAGGTCCTCTGATTACACGTTCAGTGTCAAAAATATTGAACCACAAATTCAAATCCAGGTTTGTATCCTTTAAATCACTGATATAAGTATGATATATACATGTACATGTATACTTTGTGAGTATCATTTTTACATATAAGTATAGGCATACACACATTTAATAAAAGAAATGTCAAAGAATATTTAGAAAGTTCAGAATGGTCCACTTATTCCTAGAATTAGCATTTTCTTTAAATTTGGATTAGATTTAAAAGAAAAGAGCAATTTATATTTTTAGTTATCAAAGTTATTTTTAAACAATACATGATTAACTTAAGTAATGATGACTATAATAATAGCATTTAGACAGTGCTTACTATCTGTCAGGCACTGTGCTCAGCTCTTTACAATATTATTTCATTTTAATCTTAGAACAACCCTAAGAGGTAGGTGTTATTATAATTCCCATTTTTTACAATTGAGGAAACTGAGTCAAAAAGAAATTAAGTGACTTATCTAAAGTAAAACAGCTATTAAGTTTCTGAGACTATATTTGAACTCAGGTCTTCCTGACTCTACTCTATCCACTGTACCATTTAGTTGCCTATATGAAATAACAAAGGACAAACTTACAATTCTGACACATTATTACATGATTTATTCAAGAGCAACCAAGAAACCACTTAATCATCAAATAAATTAGGAATTTATCATGCCGACCTATTTGAAAATGGGCAGACAATCTAGAATGTTTGTACAGATTTCAATTCAGGCATATATATTGGTTTATTTACTTTTTTATTTTTAGTGTGACACTATATTTTCACACTTTCTTTCCTCTGCACAGACTCCCCCATATCGATACCATACTTGGAATAATCTCCTTCATCGATGGAACATATTAAATTCCTTTAAGGTTCAATCCAAGTGCCATTTCCTACATAAGAAGTTCCTAATTCTCTCAATAGATAGTCTTCATTTTCCTTGAAATTAATTTGTATTTACTTTTCTCTCATAGAGTTTGCTTATTTAGGGCATATGATATGTTCATTTTTACCTATTTTTCCCCCCAGGGACAATTACAGTGGTGAGAACATTCTAGGTACTTAATTAATAAATATCAGAGGGCTTGGTTTCAAATTCCGACCCTTCCATATGCTGTTATATGAACTTAATGTTCAATCCACTTAACTTCCATGGGTCTTGATTTTCTCATCTATAAAATTTCAATGAAAGATCTCTGGCACAATGTCTTGCTCAGGATCTAGGATCCGATGAACCCCTGACCTTAAATGAAAGGATGGATCATCAGAATCTGGGAATGGCTTAGTAGTGACTGACTCTCTTTTGCTTTGATACACATGATGCCTGTAGGAACATTTGTGTTCGTGTTAAGTTTGATGAACGCTTGTTGTGCTGTTCAGGCACCTTTTACTGGGTAAACTAATTGGCCTCGTTCTTCCTGAATTGTTTTGTAAAGAGTAATTATCTGAAACTGTGTCGAAGCCGTTTGGTCCTTCAAAGAACCATTACTGCGCACCACTTAAAATAAAACTGGCTCGCTGAGCCTTTGTTCACAGCTATTTCTCTTTCTCTCTTTCAATTTAGAGAGAACCCTCAGAGGTAAAACAGAGGAAGAGTTACACATGAAATTCCCTGAGGTCAGAGCTGGCAGCTTTGCCAAGTTCTAGACTCTGGGCATATGACAGCACTTTGGGAGTTAGTTTTTACATTGCCTGCCAAGTGGGAATCTCAGATAAGCAAGGAAAGCTCTGGGCTCCTTATAACTTTACTTGTGAAGGTGAAAAATGAAGATGCTACTAATTAGCAAAAATCGTTTGTAATAACAGTTAGAATTCCAAGCCCAGTGGTTGGGAAAGCACATATGGAAGTAGAGTTCAGCTTGGTTGCCAAAATTTACAATCCATTTCCTTTGTGCCACATTTGACTCCATATGGGTATTAAGGACATCCAATTATTGTCAAAGCCCCTTGCATATTTACCAAGTGAGAGAGTTAAGCCCGGGTACCTTTTTAGGAGTTGCGTTTAGGATGAGTTATAAAGTTCTATAATCTGCTTAGTTAAGGCAAAATGGTAATGAGACTCCTCCCTCCTCAATCTACTTCTCTTTTTCTATCTTACTCTCCTGGCTTATTCTCTCTCTCTTTCTCTTGACTGATTTAAAGCAGGTTTAGTATGAAAAATTCATACGCACAAGGCAGGAAATTCCAATATTATGAGTTCTTCAACTTTTATAGTATTCTTGACCAGAAAGGAAAAAAAAAACAAATAATAATCCAGAGAAATCAATATTTTCTACTACTTCTCTAGTAAGGAAAAAAAGATGTATATTTATATAACTAATGATGTAACTGAAGTAACTTTAACTTTTAATTCTTTTAATATTTAAATTGATAGCCTTTACTGTATCAGTGTACACAAAGATCCATAAAATACATGAGAAATGGATTGGACCATTTTAATGAAAATGCTTCACAATTTTAAGTCTTTGTGTGTGTATGTGTGAGATTTCGTGACTTTTAAAGCTTACCATGTTACGCAACCTGCCGTTATTTCCAGCATTATCCCTTTACATATAAATTTCAGTGGAATTCAGCAACTTCATAGTTATTGAATGAGAATATGACCAATTTGTTTACCTACATATGCAATATTAGCAGATCCTAGGCATATACAACTCTCTAATTATTTCCCCTTACTATTCTAGAATTTCACCCATAAGCAGATTATATAGTTTCCACTTTCGTAGCTAGCAAAAATGACTGGTTTGCCTTTTGCTGACTGTATTTATAAATTCAATTTGAATTTGTTTACATTTAAATTATTTTCTCAGTAGAGATATTTATTTCCTTAATGATGCTAAATTACTAATGAATGATTTGACTACAAGGGAAGTTACCGTGCACCATTATAGTACAGTTTTATTATTTGCTAAGAACTCATCTAGTGTCTCCAGTATGCAACAATGAACATTAACTGTTATTTCAGTCTATGTACTTAAATTTGATGTAGAAAATGCAGAATGCAGTGCTAAAAGATTGTTAATTAAATCTACAGTATTACCATTTCTGGCCAACAAGGAATCATATTCTTTCGGGCCAGAGGCAAAGGGTTTTGTGAGCTCAGTGCCAAGCTTGAAGTACATTGTGAAGGGTAAATTCATAAATGATATTGGTGGGGGAAGAAAAGGTAAGCCTGATTTATAATTTCTGCAAGTTGCTTCAGTGATAGATTGGTGAGTTCTAGTAGTTCACTGGCCATTGAATTAATGAGATTAAGTATGTAATATTGTCCAATATCTTTTTTCATTGCAAGAATTAGTAATTTTTTTAGACTTTTGACCTTTTCATTTGCCCTGGAATTTGCAGAATGGAACTTTTGTATAACAACAGTCTAGAAATGGATTCCTACTTCACGATAGGGAAACTAATCTTCCAAAGAATTATCTGGAAGGTTGGTCTACAATGGCTAGGTGGTGCAGTGGATAGTGATCTTGGCTTGGACTCAGGAAAGCATTAGCTCAAATCCTGCCTCACCTACTTCCTAGCTGTGTGACTGACCTAAAGGAAGTTACTTAATAATCTCAGGGAAAAATTAACCATCTATAAAATGAAAGGGTTGGATTCAATGTCCTCTCAGATCCCTTCCATCTATAAATCTATGATCCAATGATGAAAGAATGTTCTCAGTAATCTGGTTCCTTCTACTTTTATCATTTGTTACACTGGAGATTTACAGAAGTTACATAATCTAAGAAGAATGTGTCAAAAATGAGAATAATTTTCTTCAAAGGACATGATTTCCACAAGGCAAAATTGTTCTAGTGTATGGTATGATTATCTTCCTACATATATGGTAGGCTTTCATTCATAAGCTTACATTCTTATGACACATGACTACTTTTCAAACCTTTTGTAGCCCAGGCAATTAGCTTTCTTGCAGTTCTTCACAAAAAGAAATTATAACTCTCATCTTTGCTGATTGTGCCCCATTTCTGGGATGTACTCATTCTTTACCTCCAAATTTCAGAATTCTCAGTTTCTTCATGAGGCCATTCCTGATTAAACCCAATTTTCAGAAGCTCAAGTACCAGCTCCTACCTCAATCCTTGCCAGTTCCTTCCCTCCCCCCCCCAAAAAAAACGGCTAATGTCTCCCTCCCATAAAATCCTTGTGTTTATTTTATATCTTGTTTGTACATATTTTTTATATGTAAATGTTTTCTCCTTGAGGGTAGAGACTGTTTCATTTTTTTCTTCATATCTCCTGTGCCCAATATTTGGCCTGGCTCACTATAAGCCTTTAATAAATGCTTGTTTATTAATTACTTGATTCAAGAAGCATTTAATAATTTCCTGCTGTGTGCACACGATAGTTAGGTCCTAAGGCGAGATACAGAAAAATAAGGTGACATGGTCCTTGTTCATTGAGTTATACTGCATGTGGGAAAATAAAAGTTCATTTAAAAAACAAAACCCCAGGATTTAGTTAATTTTCTATTTATTCCAGCCTTTATTGTCTAAGACAATTGTCTGAGTGACAAAATATTTTCTGTTTTGCATTTATCAAGCTGTACTGGGGAAAATATATTGGAGATTGTGGCATTGTTTGAGTGATGGCCATTTTACATTTGCTTTCAGCGAGGACTTATCAAAAAAGACGGAAAATTACTATAACTTTGTGTGAATACATGTGTATTTATGTAAATGCATGGACATGTATTTGTGAATGCATTTATCTTGGAATTTATTATTATCTTGAAGAGATATGACAGATCATTATTTTCCATCATAGGATCTGGCATGTTATCATATTATTATGTGTTTATTAATTACTTGATTCAAGAAGCATTTACTAATTTCCTACTGTGTAGAGGATAGTTAGGTCATGAGGTAGAATGTAGATAAATTAGATGACATGAATCTTATTCAATGAGTCATTTCAACAAGGGAAAGCAAAAATTGATTGAAAATTTTATGTTTCTATGAAGAACTTTAATCGGCAGTTTTCATTATCTCTTTACTTTGTGCAATATCAGTAGCCAACTCTCATGCCTGAAAAGCTCTCTCTTCTCATCCTCACTTCTTGTCCTCTCTGCCATTCTTCAAGACATTTTAAATATGTTTTTTTCAAGAGGCCTTTTCTTCTTTTCCCCTTCTTCCTCTAATTCTTGCTACTATTTTCCCCTCTAAGAATACCTTTCATCTCCTCTATATTGCTCATATGTCCCTCTTTATTTTTATATTATAACTCCCTTATGTGATTTCCTTGAGGGAAGAAACTTATTTTGCAAATTCATTATTGCTTTTCTTTATATCCCTAGAATTTAGTTTAGTGACTGGCAAAGAGTAATCATTTGATAAGTGTTTATTGCTAATGAATGATGGTGATTCTTTTCCTGACTAGGGACAAGTTATACACAGGGGAAGCAACTACGACTAATGTAGAACATTGGCCTGTGGATAGATTTTGCATGGGTACTTAGAGAAAATGAAGGAACTCTACTCAAATGGAGACTGATCAACTTCTTTTGGAGACTATGGGATTTAAAACTCTGAAATTCCTTTCCATTCTAAATTTGCAGGATTCTATAATAATCTGAAAATAGAACTGACTAAGCTTTCATTGATTGGTTGAGATGTAAAAGAATGGCAAGACCCCAAAACAACACAGAGTTGCTACATGTGTTACACCATGTGAACATTGGGTGCCATTGATCAAAATAATAGCCTTAGCAGGAAGAATCTTTACATTTAGAGCTAGCTATCCAAATTTGGAATGAATTAATTGATGAGGTCCTGGGTTGCCTGCTCAATAGAGGTTTTCAAGTGAAGTATGGATGACAATTTATTTGGAGTATTGTAGTTAAATGAGATTCTTGATCAAGTATAGATTAGACTAGATGGCCATAGAGGTTCCTTCCAACTTTGTAATTTTGTAAAGTTTTAAAGAAGAGAAAATAATTCTTTAAATTTTTGTATTAATATGATTTATCTCCAAGTATCTTAGGCCCTTCTTCTTCTTCCCCTCCCAGCACCACAGGAAGCACTATCTAGCAAATACATAAGTATATATAAAGTCTTTTGTGTTTCCATTTTTCAGTTCATTCTGTGGAAGTGAAAAATACCAAATAATTTTTCAAATATTAAATCTATAGCTGTATATAATGTTTTTTGGTTTTACTCATCTCTTCATTATCTCATATAGTTATTTCCAAGCTTTAAAAAATATTAACCTGCTCATCATTTCTTATGGCGCAGTAGTATTCCATCATAATTCTATACTACAATATGATAATAGGTAATATGACATAGATTGTACACAATATCATGCAATATGATATAGATTGTACACATTATCATGCAATACATGCAATATCATGCATACATATTTAAGTGTTCATAATTTTGTGAAATAAGACATATTGCTTATATTAGAGAATAATTAATGGAGGAAATAAAGTGAAGAATGGTATATTTCAATTTGCATTCAGGATCTATCTATTCCTTCAGTGGTGGTGCATATCCTTTTTCTTCATGAGTCCCTTGGAGTTGTCCTGGATCTGTGACTTGCTGATAATATTTGTCATTCACAGCTGATCATCATACATTAGTTTCTTACTATTTACAATATTCTCTTGGTTCTTCTAACTTCACTTGGCATCACTTCATATAGGTCCAGGTTTTTTGTGATTGTCTTGTTGGTCATTTCTTATGTCACAATATTACATCCATTTTATTGATGCATATTCTTTCAGTTTTTAATTTTTTGCCAAGACAACAAAAAGCTTCTCTAAATATTTTTGTACAGGTAGATCTGTTTCCTTTTTCTTTAACTTTTTTGGAATACAGACTACAACTTATTTTAAAGTGCCCTCTCTCTATTAGAATGCAAGCTCTTTGAGAGCAGGGACAATTTTTTGTTTGTAGTTGTATTCCTAACATATAGCACAGTGCTAGGTCTTTTAGCAAACATTTGATAAAAGTTTATTGACAACTTAATAAGGCAGTTTTTAACACTGAATTTTGAATCCTGTAGAAATATAGAGTAGAAATGTGCTTTTGACATTTGGAGATGTAGAGCTGGAGCTTACAAGAGGGCTTAGAGTTGGAGATGCAGATTTATAATTCATCTCTGTAGTGGAGAAGGATGAAGCCATGAGTCTCAATCAGCATGTCAAGAGACATAATGTAAAGAAAGACTAAGAGGAATATGGACAGAATGTTAGTATATGCTCCTTTTCAGGGGTCAGGAACAGGAAGAGGAATGAGTGACAACGTAAAGAGCCTGATACTTTACACAATGAGCAGGCCACCTAACATGCCTCCAAACTCCACTATTCTTTGGTTTTATGAAAATTGGTTCCATTTAATCCATGGTTTATTCCTCTGCTGAGAGTTGACTACATATTTTTTAAACTTAGGTGAATTAAAAATTAACTTTCTTTTGGGAAAATGAGGGAATTGGACTACATGACTTTTACGGTTCCTGCCAGCTCTAAATTTTATGATATTATGAATTCATTGAGAATTTTGAAACACCCTATCGAGATAATTGGAGATAGCTTCAGGGTGTCCCAAAATCATACATGGGAATTATTTTCTCTATTGGATACTAATACAGCCTGTTGACAATTTTTCCAAACAAAAGTTGTGTGTGTGTGTGTGTATGTGTATTGGTGTATGCAACAAAATAATAGGCAAGATAAAATTTGCAACTGTCTACTGATCATTTTAATATTTTTGTGGTCATTGTCTTCATAATTGAAGTCCTTTGCAAAGGAGCCAAGCATTATGATCCAAAGTGCCCAGAACCAAGACCTTCTACCTGGTGATGAATAGGATAGCAGCCTGGTAGTGTCCCTCCTGTCTAAAGTGTGTTTTCCCTCTGTTCCAATCATAGTTTCTGACATTGCAAAACATCTTATGGCTTGAGGGTGGGGACTGGGAATTTAAAAAACTGTGTTAAGAAAGTTATACTTCACAGAGGGGAGGCAATATACTGGTGCTCCACAGAAAGTTTCCAGCCATTAACATTATTGATAAGAATTAATAAATACCTGCCACATTCAAAGTACTGTGCTAAGTGCTGGGGATACAATTGCAAAAATGAAACAATGGCCCAATTATGCATAATTACAAATAGACACAAAGATACATCTAAAATTTATGTTTATATAATACACAAATGCAAATCTATCAATTATGTGTATGAGTATATGTATGTATACATACAAACACACATATGTTTGTGTGTATATATGTACATATATATGCACTTATATACACACAATGGTGCTGCTAATCCATTAGAATGCATTTTAACCTAATTATATATATTCCCTAATACCCAGCTCAGTGTTCTTCACAAGTAGATATTAAATGAATGCACAAAACAACCTTGGTATGACCCAACTCTGCCAGCCTCTGATGAAATGAACACCACCATGTCTCCTCGTTGACATATAACTTTATTATTATTACCATTTCACAGACTACATGTATTATAATGCAGTATAAAATATATGATATTATATGATAAATTTAATTATTTATATAGGCTATTCCAAAATTCAAAATCAGTGTAAAGTTTTAATAGATTCTGGGATATCCTTTTTTTAAATTTACAAACAATTAAAGTTTGTAAAGCGTTCTACATATATTATCTCAGTGTGCATATATTATGCTCATAACACCCTTTTAAGTTGGTGTTTTCATCATCTCCATTTTGTAGATGGGGAAACTGATTCCAATAGACTGAAAGTGATGCCAAGTGAAAAATTTATCTTTCCTAATTCCATAGCTGGCTGTGCCCTCCTTTTTCTTGGTACTTTACCTCCTCTCCGCCTTCACATCAACCCCCACTCCATGTCTTTATAATTCCCAGACATCACATCAGGACTGATCCCTTAGCTACACATGACAGCCATCCTTAACCACTTTCAGATAGACTTGGAACACTGGCTTCAACAGCTAATCTTCACAGTACCCAATCCAGTTTAACTTGGCCAAATTATTTCATTCTGGGGGCTGACTTGTGTTCAATTCAACAACAGTTCTCTCTCCTACATCCAATGAAATTAGGCTTAACAGACAGGCCCTATTCCTCTTTAGGGAATAGTTAATGAACTTTAAATTGACTTCTATACTAGGTTTTTCTATACAGTTTGTTGAAAAGCAAAAAGGAGCCACTATTCAGTCTTTATCCCAAAGAAATCAAAGATAGGGCAAATGACCTACTTTTACAAAAGTATTTATAGGTGCTCTTTTGTTTATGGTGGCAAAGAACTAGAAACTGAAGGGATGCCCATTGATTGGGAAATGGCTGAACAAATTGTTATATATGATTGTAATGGTATACTATCCTGCCATAAGAAATGATAAACAAGATGATCAGAAAAAAAATCTGAAAATTCGTATATTAAGTGAAGTGAGCAGAACCAGGTGAACAATATATATACAGTAACAGCAGTAAAGTATGATCAACTGTGAATGACAACTATTACTAGCCATAAAATGATCTATGAGAACTCCAAGGGACTCATGAAAAATAAGAATATCCACTACCGTAGAAGGAACTGATGGAATCTGAATGCAGATTGAAACATACTATTCTGCATTTTATTTCTTTCATGAATTTTTCTCTAGTGTAAGCAAAAGGTGTTTTCTTTCTCAATATGATGAACATGGGAAAATTTATTCTATGATAACACATGTACAACCAATATGATGTTACCTGCCATTTTGGGGAGAGAGGAAAGGCAGGAAGGAGGGAGATAACATGGATTGCAAAAGGTCAGAAAATGATTCTAAAAGCCATATCAACATGTAATCTGGAAAAATGAAAAATTAAAAAAAGCAATTGAGATTTACCTGCTTAAACACTATTATTTTCACATAAAATATGTGCAACTCATATTAGCAAAATTTTATGAAGGGGTCATGAATAATGTTTGGTGTTTGCCATTTTTGTTTTTAGAAGCTTGGGAAATGGCAAAAACGTAAAACATGAATTGTTCTATATTTGTATCTTGACCTCCCTTAGGACATATCATTGAAAACAACTTTCTCTGACTTGTATCCTCTTTGTCCTCCCATGTGATGCAAAAATATACTGACTTGTATTATTGTCTATATTATATCCTTGAATTCACCACCTAAAGACATATAAATGCCTGTTCTTGGGACTCTTCAAAACAAGGTTTGGTAGTAGAAAGGCTACTACAGTTGAAATAAGAAGTCCTTTACCTCAGCAGCAAACAAAGTGTCATTTCCCCTGGCTATTCCCCATTCCTGGAATATTCTTCCTCCTCACCCCAAAGCCTCTTAAGAATCCCAGGTTTTCCTCAAAATTAGTTCAAATATTTCCTTCTTCAGGAAGTCTTTCTTATTCCCTCTAAGCTCCTAGTTCCTTCCTAAAACCAATTTCCATCTGCTCTGTATGTATCTACTTATTGACATGCAATTGAAAAACATGATTTTTTTTTGCCTTTAGTCATATCCCAGTGTTTATTACAGTGCTCAAAACATAAGGGATACTTAATAAAATCTTATTGATTCATAGATTCATAGATTCATAGATTGATTGAGTTGTTGTCCTCTATTAGATTATAGACTGCTGAGTGCAGAGACTGTCTTTTGCCTCTTTTATATCCCCAGCCCTTGGTATGACATATAGTAGTCACTTAATAAATGATTTTTTTGATTGAATCTTTGCTTCCTCAAAGAGCAGCTAGGATTAGGGTTAGCTAAGAAGATAGACTGCTAGACCTAAAGTCATGCAATCTGATTTCATATACGGCCTCAGAAAATAACAGTCTGACTCTGCACAAGTTACTTAACTTCTGTCTGCCTCAGTTTCCTCAAATGTTAGACAGGGACCAAAATATCATCTACTGCCCAAGGAGGTTGCAAAAATTAAATGAGATAATATTTGTAATGTGCTTAGCACAGTACCAGGAATACAGTAGATACTTAATAAATGCTTATTCTTTTTTTCCCTACATTCATCTATAAAATAGAGAGGGTAATAGTATTTGTATTACTAATTCCCAGGGTTATTTTAAGGGAAGTACTTAATATACCTTTAAAAAAGTATCAAACTTGGATAGCAAAACCCTACACTACTGCCTTAAATGTAACTGGAAATGTTTGACAATATAAATAAAATTACAACACAACATAGAAAGTGTTAAATTGTGGATTTCTAAGTTAGTATGTAGCCCACAGGGATCCATGGTTATTTTTATTTGATACCATTTTCTTAAGGTTCTGTGCAAAAGTGCAAATCTTTATTTTATTTGTTCCTATATTTTATCTTCTTAAGCCTATTCAAATCTTTGTCTTAACTGGTATATATTTTGAGATATAAGTACACACCTCCTCATTTTCCATTTTAGTGAACTAAGATTGGAGAAAGATGAGTTGATTGGTACCATATTAAGTCACCAAGGTAGGAAAGGGCAGAAACAGATTCTGAACCCAGGTCTTACAACTCCAGCTCCAGTGATTTTTCTGATCTTCTTTCCCCAATGTACCATCCTGGATACCTTAAAAATAATGTGTTAAAAGTAGCTCAATCTTTCTTGTTATACCTAATGAGGAAGAAGTCAAATACTTGGAAGAAAAAGCTATTGAATTACTTAGGGCTCATCATTCACACCAGAAACATCTAGAAATTCTCTGCTTGAGACACTGTCAAAGTACTGGCAAAATCCTTATCATTAACCTCATTATTATCATGGTCATTATTGTCTCATAGGCTCAAAATTGAGAGGTGAAAGGGATCTTTAAAGAAACCCAGTCCAACCTCCTCATGTTATAATTGAAGAAACTGAAGCCAGTATAGGTTAAATGAAGTGAAGTGCTAATGGTCACTTAATCCTTGAAGAGCTAGGATATGAATCCAGGTCTTCTGACATTAAATCCATGATATCTTTCCACTGCAAATGGTAATAAAATATATTAAATTTGACAAATATTCATTAATCCACTATGTCCAGAAATTTGGTCAGTTAATAGGGATACAAAGCCAAAACCAATTCAGTCTCTACCCTTGAGGATCTTACATCCCATTGGGAATGATATATAAGTTTACAGAGAAAAGTGACCAATCCATAAGAGGAATTGGGCTGCCTCAGAAGGTAATGAGTTCTTTCTCCCTCATTAGTGTTCTCCAAGGAAAAAGGGGATGATTTTTTAATCTGGCATGATGGAGAAGAGATTTTTGTTCAGATATGGTTTGTACTAGGTGGTCTCCAGGGTCTCTTTTAAATCTGAGATCCTGTGGTTTTATTTTATGCTTTAGGAAGATATTTACAAGGTTATTATGGTTCCCTCTTCCTCTATGATTCTATTGACTTCATTTACCTAGATCTGGGAAGTTCTCCCACCCCTTTTCCACCAATACTCCATAATGCCCCCCTTGTGCAGCTCCTGCAATATCTTAGGCTAAAGGACTCTGCCACCGCCATCCTGGAGGGTTTCCATCTTTATATCTAAGAGATAGAGTTTTTCCCAAGAGGTCTGTGCTCCCATCTAGGGGTCAACGTTCATTCTCTGGTACCTCATCCATACTCTTTTCTTTGCATTTCTCCAGAAAGAGACAGTCAGAAATTTATTTATTCATGAAGCATTTTATACATATTTGTTAAATTTAAATATAAAACTTATAAAAATGCTTCCTAAGGCAGGTAGCAAAATTATTATTGTTTCTTTCTAGGAGAAAAACTCTGAAGGTCAGAGGAATTCAAATTAAATTAGAATAAATATTTGTCATGATTAGAATATAAGCAAAAGAACAAGTACCTACCCTCAAAGAGCTTACATTCTAATGGGGATAAGAAAACATATAAAAGGAAAATGAAAAGGGGATGGGAAAGGTACCCCTCTGAAGAGTAAGGGGAAGCAGTCCTGAGTCGGGAGCTGAGCCAGATTAGAGACAAAAATGGCAGATGTGAATACTTCCCCAAGTGGAGGATCCTAGAACAGACTCACAAATCAGGGGAATAGGTTACAGGGGCTGGACATTTCTCCAGCGTTAGAAGGCTACCGGGTCTGAGGAAGAGATTTTGGCCAGGGTCACAGAACTAGTGAGTGGCAGAGATAGTATTGGAACTCAACTTTCCTTTCTAGGCATCTTTCTTTATATTTTATTGTAATTCATTTTTAAGGAGGTTTTGAACCTATAGAGCATATCATAACTACGTCCTTAACCAGGTCCCATATTATTAGCCTGGCTTGCAGAGAAACCTGGTTGGAGCAAGGTTTCTGAGAGAGGGCTCCCTTGGAAGTGACTTAACCTTTTTTTATGAATCTGACCTTTGCAAGCAGCAGAATAGGCAATAACCATTAGCAGATCAAATATGAGAAATGTCAGGTGTAGAATGTACTGACAGGGACATATTTCAGCTGTCAGAGCACTTGAACAATAACTGGTGGAACCTTGGACCTCATTATGGATCTTTGGAGTCAATGGCAAGTATGATGGGTTGCCTTGTTCAGCATGGTCCTCCTTAGCTACATGTGCAGCTAAAGGGGAGTAGATTGCTTTGGGTAGGCAAGAATGATGGTTCTGAGAAAATTATAATTACAACAGGACCTATTCTTTCTTTATTGAAATACAAAGATTTTTCTCATGGAGATATTAAGACTACTCACCACATCGTTAAATGTATTATTTTTAAAAACATGTCCTTTGCATGTTATATAAAAAAACACGTCATCCACTTTCATTTGTGATCTCTCAGACCAGACTCCCCAAATTGAGTTTTGCAGTTGCTAAGTATATCTCACAGCATTTGATTGTAAGGTCATTGCAGGTAGGAACTGACAGCCAAAGGAAAAAATGCTTATTCGTTCAGTACCACGAGGGTTGTTATTCCGAGGCTTTCGGACGACCACATTTTGACATTCAGTTCTGCGACTTTGTTTAGATGTGAGCTGCCAGGCAAATGGTTTAGAGGCCTGAAGTTTACTTAATCCATTGCTGAGTCTGCCAAGAATTAAACTGCTGCTGAAATTTGAAAGAAAAGAAGAAACAGTGTTTGTGATATGACTTTAATGTGTCTTATGGCATCAGTTTCATGAATGAAGAGAGCTCTGCTCTTGGCACAGCTTCTCAGAATATCAATTTCCTCATCTGTGAAATGGGGATGATAATAATGGCTGTATTCTCTGGTGGCTGGGAAGATCCAGTGAGATAACATATATATGAGAGGTGCTTTGGAAAACTTAAATTTCTATATGAAAGTGACATTCTTAATGAAATGGTGAGTCAGGGAAGCAGGAGGTAGCAATGCATTCTCCATTTTTCATCACATTATCCTTCAGGATCCAAAGTTTTGAATCTCATATAAATGGAATTGAGCGTCTGGTAGCTAATAAATATTAACGAGCACAACAACGAAAGCTGAAGTCCAAGTTTAGAAGTACAAGGAAAGAAGAATAGATACTAAAATGGAAGGAAACACTTGAGTTTTCTTAATAAGAGCTACTTCTGTCGGCCTTCTTACTTACTATAGTTTTATTTTCTTTGCACTTTTCGTACTTTCATCCTGATGACATGGCTATTATTTTATAGCAGTTTCAAGCAGTTAATTAATGAACTGCACACCAGTGACATGACACCACCTTGCCCAATTATCTCGAGCATCTATTTTTACAGCACCAAGCCCTGGTGCTTTTGTGCATTGTCTCAGTTCGCAAATTGGCACGGGAGGCAGTTACTTTAATAGCCCAAACAAGGCAACACTGGTGCCCCGGTGGTGACACAGAGTAATTGTAAATCACCACCGGAGGTCTCATAAAGCTCACCATAAAAGCCTAGTGATATCATGTAATAAAAGGGCTTTGTTCTACTGAGTTAAGCAGCCATCACTCAATTTACCCTAAAAATCTCCCGAGCCACAGGGGAATCCCCTAATCTTTGTCACTGGCATGGGATACATATGAGGGGGTGGTGGCCACATGCAGTCAGGGAATCAACAATAAATTTTTACCTTTTTCATTTCCTTTATTTGTTTGTTCGTTGGCTTGTTTATGGGATCGGGATCACAATTTGTCATGATATTATATTTCTTCTTATTGAAGGAATGGGAAAGAGGGGCAGCTCTCTTCTCTTCTATCCTGTTGTCTTTATATGTGTTTCTTTTCTAAATTAAGGCAAGTGTTCTAGCTCCCTTGTATTTTGCTTGATAATTCTTATGCTTCCTTCATTACACCTATTTTGTTAAAAGTTTTATTGATGCCTTTTGTGTTTTACATCATGGTCATTTGCATGTGTAACCATCTTCCACTCTCTTCCCATGAAAATCTCTCTTGTTACAAATAAGAAAATAAAATGTTGCATAAAAAACTGATCAGGCATGTTAACATATGCAACATTCTGCAACAGTAGTCCTGTAGTTGCCTCCCAAGCCCTGGCTACACATACCAGTATTCTAAGAAGCACCTCTTCTTCCTCAAGACTAAGACTGGAAATAGCACCAGGACTTGGTGGGGATTTTTTTTAAACGTAGATTTCATTTATGATATTGTTGTCATTGTGTAAATCATCCCCCTGATTCTGCTTACTTTGCTCAGCATTAGTTTATAACAGTTTCCCCATGTGAGTCAGAAATCTCAGATTGTTTCTTGTAGCACAATAATATTTCAGAATATTCACTTATGACAATGTGATTAGCCATCCCTGAACTGATGAGCGCCAACTGCTTTTCTTTTTCTTTCTTTTTTTAAAAATTTAAACTCTAACTTTCTGTCTCAGAATAGATACTAAGTGTCATTTCAAAGGCAAAAGTGTGGTAAGGGCTAGATAGCTGGGGGTAAATGATTTGCCCAAGGTCATACAGTTAGGAAGTATCTGAGACCAGATTTGAACACAGGATGTTTCATCTCCAGACCTGGTTCTCTATTCATTGAGCCACCTAACTACTCCACCAACTGTTTCTCTTATTTTTTTCAACCACAAAAATTCACTTACCTGTTGACAATGCCATGGCACTGGTAGTTTTTCTTCTTACATTTGCTCTCTCTCTGTCTCTCTCTGTCTCTCTCTGTCTCTCTCTGTCTCTCTGTCTCTGTCTCTCTCTGTCTCTCTGTCTCTGTCTGTCTTTGTCTGTCTGTCTGTCTGTCTGTCTGTCTGTCTGTCTGTCTCTCTCTCTCTCTCTCTCCCACCTATCATCTCTAATCACATATACTCTTCAAAGGAGTAAGTATTTTATTCAGTTTGCGCAGAGGACCTGTGTTACATTTCTAGCCAGTTGCTAAATTTTAGGGCACTGTGAATAAGTCAATTAACCTCTCTGAGCCTCAGTTTTTTCCTTTGTGAAGTGAAGTAGAGAAGTTGGGGTAGATGACTTTTATTCTAGAGAACCATCAAGTATTGCTTGTTTCTAAGTCTTCATATATGTGAGCAAAAAGTGATCTTATAGCACTTATATAAGCTCTGATGGTTATATACGTACATACATATGGATAGTCTTAATTCTATCTCCTTGAAAATAAAAAAAATAGATGTTAAGATCTATAGGAGCCCATAAAAATGGAGAAAATGTATAAAGTCCATACAATGACATGATTATCTTTCCTCCCTGGTGAAAACTTTTATCCAGTTTCCTAGAATCTTCCATACACATATCTACCTCATGATTGGAACTCTCCTCAGAACAAGGTTGAACTTGAGGTTGCAAATGGTGCAATATTGTGACATTCCAGCAAATCCCTTGCTCCAATAGGGTCCTAAACAGGCTTGTAGTGCTACCTGTTGTTTGGACTCCACTTAGGAGAGTAGTGTACTTTGGAGCTTCTAGACAGGCACTCCTAACAGCAAGCGATGATGATCCATCTTCTTGCTTCTCTATGTTGAGGCTTTGATCTCTTGCTGATGTTCTAGTTTCAGGGTGAAGGCATTGAATCTTTTTTTCTTTAAGAGCTATGTTATTCAGAAATGATGTTCTCCTCTAGAAAGAGGGCTAAGCACTCAAACCCTCAACTTTGGGGTTACTTGTTAGATAATATGGAAAACTAGTGATGTTTATGCAATTTCTCTTCTTTGACTAGAAAGCTAAATCTCCCTCTCTCCAATGCATGAAGGACATTGTCCATGATCACCCCTTGGATCATCTAAGCACACCCCAAGCTGTTTTTATATACTTCTCTAAAATATTCTATTACTATCTCAGTAATCTTTTATGGATATCTGTATGTACATGTGTGAATATGCATATGCACATACATATTTACACATTTATAGAGAGATTTAGTCATATATACATGCACATATTACTATATTATATTATATGAATACATGTATAATATACCCTATACATTTGCACAAACATACAGAACTAAGCCCCACTCCCAAATCTTAGAACATTTCACGTGTAGATTCCTCCCAGATATTTTTCCTTTGACCATCTTCAATTCAGCAGTAAGGACCTCAAATGACTGATATGGAATATTTCTGTTCAACTTTGTTTTAAGACTTCTATGTTCGTATGAACTATAGGAACTTGCATGACATTGTGATAAATGTAGAAAACCCAGGACCACCACCATGCTGTTATCAGCATTGGAATTTTTTATCTAATATATCTTGCCAGAAATAAAACATATTCACTCAAAATAAAATGGGTAAATCTATAGGCCTTTCCTTCCTTCCTTCCTTCCTTCCTTCCTTCCTTCTTTCCTTCTTTCCTTCCTTCCTTCCTTCTTTCCTTCCTTCCTTCCTTCCTTCCTTCCTTCCTTCCT